>NC_066539.1:17379851-17392351 GCF_024679095.1 Eriocheir sinensis | reverse complement strand
CCAAAGGCCTAAAAGGAGATCAATCGGGTTCTCATGAGTGTTTTTTTAGGCTCAGGGTACAGAAGAAGGGTCTAACTACCACCAGGGCCATAAACTACCTCTGGAAATGCCCCAAACCCCAACGAAAGCCCTGTCAAATAATGTGAGTGTATGAGCGGTGAGGCGTTTTAGAATATAGTTTATGGCGCTTGGATTGTGACCCAACTTAAGGTGTTTTCATGGTTAAGAAAGTGGCGCAGAGCTGTATACTCGAATATATACCATGTCTTCTTTATGTTTGTTTTTTCAGAGTATAAAACCGTTCCATCCACCCCTCACCCTTTCCTTTCCCCTCCGTTGTTCCACATTAACGCCTCCCACCACATCAAGCTACACCTTCCTCAAATTCTTTCCCCTTCCCTTCCATCCCTCGGTATTCAAGTTTCCATCCACCCACAACCTCCGTGCTCTCCCATTTACGGTAACGAAAACACTTAAGCGCCTTTTCTGAATACATGGAAGTTAAAGTCATTCCTCCGTTAGGCGCCGCCGTTCAGAAGTGACCACCAGCACCACCGTGTTTCCGGGATATTAACATTCCATTTCTCGTCCTTTTAGCAACGGACACTGCCGCTGTCGAGGGAAAGAACCATGAAGAAACAAGGGGAGGGAGAAAGGCAAACACAGATAAAAAAGGGAAAGGAAGGGCAGAGGGGGGGGAGGTGGAGGAAGAGGATTAGGATGAAGACGTAGAGGAAGAGGAGGAGGAGGAGGAAGAGGACTAATGAAATAATTGCTGTTCAAACTTTTCTGAATTTTTAAATGGTAATTTTTCTTCATTACGGCAAATGGTATTGTGGCTAAAACTACAAAACGAAAACTGAAAAAAAACTTGAGCTGCTAAACAATTATTACTACTACTGACGATGATGACGATGATGCCTTTCTAATTCTACAAATACTTTTGAACCAGACTATTAAAAAACATCACCTACGTACTTTCCTAAAACAAAACAGCAGACAGAGCAGAGAAAAGTAACAGGTACCGACCAGTACTGCAGAATTTTATTGAATGAAAATAATATACAGTAATAAAAGCAAAAGAACCTGTTAGTGAACGTCAGCTCCAAATATGAAAATGTTCCCCCCACGCTCAGGGTAAAGGCGCCTGCACTGAACGACGCCGTGATTAGGCCGTGGCGCTGTGCCTCGTCTGTAACACCATCTCTCTCTCTCTCTCTCTGTGTGTGTGTGTGTGTACGCTCAAACTGGTGGCAAAAACTATCCAGGTTGCAATACTATCGGTGATATTTCAACAGAACAATAATGAAAAAAAAAACAATAATACCGACAGCAACAGGAACAACAACAGCAGCAGCAGCAGTAGAAGTAGAAATAGGAACGCATCGAAACATTCCTGTGTAAGTGAAGGTTGTAAAAAAAATTGTCTCATTAATGCTCGAGTTGTGAAAGATGACGAGCCGGTGTTTTGGGGGGCGTGTGCTTCTTAAAATGGTGGACCTGTGCTAAAGCTTTAATGAGAGAGAGAGAGAGAGAGAGAGAGAGAGAGAGAGAGAGAGAGAGAGAGAGAGAGAGAGAGAGAGAGAGAGAGAGAGAGAGAGAGAGAGAGAGAGAGAGAGAGAGAGAGAGAGAGACTTTATATTTTCTTCCAGCATGGCCTCTCTCTCTCTCTCTCTCTCTCTCTCCACACCTCATACACGCCCCACCGCGCGCCAGTGAAGGGTCAAAGCGTCGCCTATGAAACTATTTGCACAGAAATTTCTCGGTAAACTCGGCGTAATCGAGGCCTCGCTGTCACACGGCCGGGGAACTGTCACTACGGTCGGGGCGGACCATCACGTGTGCTACGGACGCGTCGCTCTACGGTGTGAGGGCTTCCAGCAGGGCGAGAGGACGAGGCTGACACGGCAGGCGACCGGACGGATGCACGAATGAAATGAGATCGGATATGTTGTTGAAGAATAGCTGATGGGAACACGAGGGAAAGGTTCGTGTGTGTGTGAAGGCGAATGATGAGTCTTCACCTAAGTTATACAAAATTATACATTTCTGGGTTACTGGCTAATGTTCAGCTCATTGTTATTGTTGTTAGTGTTGATGTTATCAGTATTCTCATTGTTTGTAATGAAGTGAAGCTTGATTAAAAATTGAGATACTTCGTAGATACAGGATACAAGAGATGAAATTGCAGGAATACGCCCAACAAATTTCTATGTATTGTCGTAGGTGTGTAGGGGGAAAATTTCTGGACATATCAAAATTTAAACTTCCCGCTCTACCGTACTGTGTTTAGGAGTATTAACTGAGGGGCGAGAAGAGCGTATTTCGAATCTTCAATCTTTTCGCTTATTTTTTGGCATAAATATTTTCGAGGGCACTATTTCTAGCAAGATGACAGGCTCAAGAGCTTTTTAATCATAGGCTTTGCAAGGTCGTAGATATATAGTTAAGGAGAAAAACGCGAGATTCTTCGAACGCGGGTCTGCACGCACGGACACACGAAGTGAAGGATTGTATAAATAGGCTTAGAGCTTTAATATATTCATAATAATAATAATGATAAATAAAAATAACAATGCAACACACACACACACACACACACACACACACACACACACACACACACACACACACACACACAGCCAGAATCAATTATAAAAAAATAGTTTTAACTTAAAACGGAGTCAACTTATGCGATAAACTAAAACAATGTTTGGTTAGAATGATCATATGACGTAACTGAGATATATGCCTCTCAAATGGCCAAAGGGAAGTCTGAAAGTTTGAATGCCAATAGTTTCGCTGCACATTATTTTTACTCCGTGTTGATCGATTCTTTCTTTTCCTTTGTGTAAATAAATATACAAGAATAAACTCCTTCGCCTTCCTTTTCCTATTCTCTTCCTTGCACACACAAAATATATATCCTCCTCCTTTTCTCTCTCTCTCTCTCTCTCTCTCTCTCTCTCTCTCTCTCTCTCTCTCTCTCTCTCTCTCTCGCTGCTTCCGAGGTCAGCCGGCATATCCTACCCTCCACCTCTAAAGCCCAAACTTGCCTAACAGTCTGTCGTGATGGCCTCTGAACGCGCTAACTCTTCCTCTCCTCCCATTTCAAGGGTGGCTGGTGGAGTTACCTAACCTCACCGCGTCCAAATCGCCAGTCAGTCAACCAGTAAGCCAGCCATTTAACTCCTTGACCAGCCACTCGACCAATAGTACCATGAACCAGCCAGCAAGAAATTAGTTGTCAAGCCAAATATCCAGTACTCCGGTAGGTTAGCCAGACTGCCAGAGAACCCGCGAGACAGCTAACCAGATAGTCAACAAATATTCCAGTCAGACAAGCAGCGCTCCACCAAACCAGGCAGCAAACAAATGAAAGGGGCAGTCAGCCAGTTATCCCACAAGTCGCCAACAATTTCAGCCAACCAGCAACATGAAAGTCAGTAAATTAGTCGCCCAACCAGACAACTAACCATCCCTCTATTTAACTAATGATCTAGCCAAGCAGCTCACCAGCCAGCCAAGAACCCAGTCAGTACACCAACCAGCTAACTCGCCAGGCTGCCATCATACAAAACAGCCAGCAAGCGAACCAGTCAGCCATAAGCCTCCATTCCCGCTGATGCACGGGCCGGCACGACAAAAAGACGCACCACAAATGTTGCCTTTCCGACTCGGCGCAACGGGATTACGTGACGAAAAAACAGCCTTGCAGTTCTCGGACGGAGCAAATTTTTATCTAAACGCTGCTTAAAAACAAAAATAAACTATATAAAAATTTCTGGCGGCAACGTGAGGAAGAGAAGGAAACTGTAAGCAATGGAGGTAGTGGTTTTCTTAGCAGTATATTTATAGTAAGAAGCAGGAAGAGGGAAGAGTAGATGAGAGAGGAGGAATTGGAGTAGAAGGAATTGGAAGAAAAGGAAAGTAGGAAGAAAAATACGAGTAGCTGGTGACCAAAAAAATCTGGTGTCTCATCACAGGACAACCTACTTATGTTATCTACACTTTTGCATGTCTCTTGCCTAAGCTTATAAAGGGAGACTATAAACAGAAAGACGGGCGAAATATAGGAAGTAACGAATGAGGAACAGAAATAAGAACACATGAAGGTCATCCAAATACTAGAAGAGGATGGGATAATGAAGAAAGGGAAGCGGAAGAAAACACATAAAAAACGAATAACGAAATAACCAAACTATCGACAGAACACACACACACACACACACACACACACACACACACACACACAGGAAACAATGAGAGGAAGCAGTACGAGGTCATGAGGAAATACGTCGCGCTTCTGGACTCGTAAGTTTTCTATAAAAGGAAAGATTGAAGGCTTCACCGACAGCAGCATTAACAGCATGCCAAAAAGCAATATCAAAAGAAGCAGCAGCCGCATAAAGCTTGGCGGGAAGGAATGGCTGGCGTGGTGCTGAGACTGGAAAATTTCAAGATAATAAATTTCGCTTCTTACAAGTTTTGCCGCGGAAGAGATACACTGTTCCATAGAGGTCTGTAATTTGTGTGAAAAGGACTCATGTACGCGAAATGTGGCAATAACTGCTAAATGATTGTTGTGTTTCAGTGCAAACCCTTTTTTTTCTACGCTTCTTTCCTTTCTTTCTAAACATACTATTCACGTTTTCACAGTCTAACGATTTTTTGTATGTACAACCTTTCACTACATTTCCTTTCATCGCTCCCTACCTACTCTTCCTTACCTCACGCGCCATTTCTCAAGTCTTGCCGTCAATCCAACCCCGTTTTCCAGTCGCCAAACTCCGTTTCTGCCTATTTTCTTCCATTTACCTTTTCCCAGAACCTCTCCTTCCCATGCCCACTAGCTCTTCCTCCTTCAACGCGATGTCCTCTTCCTCTCCAATACCCTTACTCACAACCTTTCCCTTCTCTATCCACCGGCTTCCCAATTTATTCCTTCCCTCTAAACCAATCAACACACTTCCTTGACCCACTAGCTTCCCATTCCTCCATACCAGTTCCAGACTCCAAAATTCCTCTGTATTATCTACTAACAGAGATCAAAGTCGCTCCTCTACCTCGTCCAGTTCGCATTCACACGATTTCCTTTCTCTAAAATCAACTCAAATGTTTAAAGAAAGAAAAAAAGGGAGAAAAAACGAAATATACTGAGCTGTATTGCAAATTAATGTCCTCCACTGAGCTAGGACGAGGTAAGGATGAAAAAGAGACTAAGAAGTAAGAGGAAGCGCTTTAAGAGGCGGCCTCATTATTGCATTATTGGAAATCGAAGCGAAAAAAAAATGATGAAAGGTTGAAGGAAGGAGAGAGAGAGAGAGAGAGAGAGAGAGAGAGAGAGAGAGAGAGAGAGAGAGAGAGAGAGAGAGAGAGAGAGAGAGAGAGAGAGAGAGAGAGAGAGAGAGAGAGAGAGAGAGAGAGAGAGAGAGAGAGAGAGAGAGAGAGAGAGAGAGAGAGAGAGAGAGAGAGAGAGAGAGAGAGAGAGAGAGAGAGAGAGAGAGAGAGAGAGAGAGAGAGAGAGAGAGAGAGAAGGAAAAACGAAGATGAAAGGGAGAAACAAGAGGAAAGAGAAAATGGAGAAGAGGAGGAGAAAGGAAAGAAAGCGCTCTCTCTTCCCGGATTGATAAACGAGAATGGGTTGAGAACAATAACATTTCTTTCGATATTGGTAGGAAGGTAGTTTATGTGAGTGTGTGTGTGTGTGTGTGTGTGTGTGTGTGTGTGTGTGTGTGTGTGTGTGTGTGTGTGTGTGTGTGTGTGTGTGTGTGCGTAGGTAGTAGGGAGCATTAGCTAATGGAGTGTGGAGGGACCATCGTGTTAGGGACAAGACTCGGAAAAGCTAAATGAAGGAGAACACGTTATATAATGTAGGGCATGTGAGGGGAGAGGAGAGGGTAAGGAGGAGGCGAAAGAGATGAAGTAGCAGGAAGAGGAGAAAGAGGTGAAGAAGAAGTAGGAGGAAGTGGAGAAAGAGGTAAAGGAGGAGGAGGAAGAGTGGAAAGAGGTGAAAAAGGAGGAGGAGGAGGAAGAGGAGGAAGCGATGGTGAAGGAAAGCTTATTGGACGAGGAAGAAAAGGAAGGAAAGGAATAGCTTCGGAGGAGGCGGAGGAAGAAACGTGAAGGAATATAAGAAGAAAAATATGATTATTAAGTTGCGGAAAAAGGGGGTTATTAGGACAAGGTTGTTACAAATTAAATGAAAAAGGAGGAGGAGGAGGAGGAGGAGGAGGAAGAAGAGAAGGCTGAGAAGGAGGAGGAGGTAGAGGAATTGCATGTCGAGGAGGAAGAGAGGGAGAAAACAGAGGAGCAGAGGTAAGAGAGAAAAATTGCATAAAAATGGTTATTCAGAACATCCTTGATTTAAATAAAAATGTAAGCGTGAATCAGAAACAATCAACAAAAGAAGATTGCAAACTAGCGCTCTAATTAAGAAATGAATAAGCTGAACGCCGGGAAAACAATAGAGAAGTAAATTGTGCCGCAGAAGCAACGAAGAAGCTGAGTAGGAAATAAGTAAAAAAAAAACACAAAAAAAACCATGGTGGGAATGAGAAGGATGTGGCGGATATGGAGGAGGAGGAGGAGGAGGAGGAGGAGGAGGAGGAGGAGGAGGAAGGCGTAGAGCATGAGTAGAAAACTAAAATAGAAAGGATAATGATTGGTAGTGATTATGATGATGATAAAGAGGAGGAAGAGAAGAAAAAAGAGGGAAATGGAAAGTATATGAAACAGGAATGAAGGAAGATGGGAAAGAAGAAAGGAAGGAAGGAAGGAAGGAAGGAATAAAAATGTAGGAAACGCAGGAGTGGGAAGGCGAAGGTGGTGTGGTGAGGGAAAGGGAACAAGAAGACAGACTCAAGCTTGGAACAAAGGAGAATTGTCAGGCGCAAAAGACTTCCCTTGCGACGTAAAATCTCAGGAGTCATATTTGGAGGCGAGACAAAGTCCAACGTCGTTCCTTCCTAGCAGCGCTGAACTCTACGTCAACATTAATCCCCCGGGGGAGCCAAAACCAAGGGGTGGAGGACCTTTTAAGGGTGGAGGACCGGGCGAGCAAGACGAAGAGAAGGGAAGGGAAGAGGGGTCAAGCAAGGGTTGGGTGAGACTCTGCTGGGGCGAGGAAAAAGAAGAAGAAAGGGAGTTGCCAAGTGTGAGTGTGTGTGTGTGTGTGTGTGTGTGTGTGTGTGTGTGTGTGTGTGTGTGTGTGTGTGTGTGTGTGTGTGTGTGTGTGTGTGTGTGTGTGTGTGTGTGTGTGTGTGTGTGTGTGTGTGTGTGTGTGTGTGTGTGCGTGCGTGCGTGCGTGTGTGTGTGTGTGTGTGTGTGTGTGTGTGTGTGTGTGCTCTTCAACGAGTTACCTAAATATCTTCGGGACTCAGAGGTCCAAAATGTAGAAAAATTTAAACGCCAACTCGACTCATTTCTCGGGACTATTCCCGACGAGCCCAAGCTGCCGCACTACTACCTCCGAGCCTCTAGCAACAGCATCATAGATCAGCTGGCGCAGAGACGGGCGGACGGGCTGTTTTGAGTGGCGGCGCATCAGGGCACCACATAGTGGTGCCTGCAACTACACTCCACAGGATCCACAGGTGTGTGTGTGTGTGTGTGTGTGTGTGTGTGTGTGTGTGTGTGTGTGTGTGTGTGTGAGTGCGTAAATTTTCCCTAACTCATACCCGCCATTACGCCGATGATAAATAAAGTCGAGGAAGCAATTATACGAGACACCCAGAAAAGTTTTTACATACTTTTAATAACAAACATTTCTTGGCCCCAAGCACTTCCTTGTCGGCCATATTTCAAGTGAATTTTTGTTCGCCTTACTTCCTGAATATCTTACGGATATTAAACTCCATCTAAGTAGTTTCATCCTTTCTTTAATAATCCTAAGTGTCTTCCGGGGGTCTTTTACTCGGGTTTCTTTTCACGTTTCTTTTTTTTTCGTATAGACGTTATCCTCCTTTCCTCCTTCCTTCCTACTCATTCTTATTTCCTTCCCTTCCTTCAACCTCTTTTATCCTCTCTCAAGCTTATGAATCTTCAGCTGTTTTTTTTCAGGCCTTTCTGCCTTTTATTACCAACTTTTTTTTATCATTATCTCGCGTGTATTGTCTATCTCCCTCCCGCTACCCCTCCTTTCCTAAGTCTTTATCATAATACCTCTCATATTCTCGTTTAAGCTCCTCCTCCTCCTCCTCATAAATCCTCCCTTTCGTCGTCGTCCTCCTCCTCCTCCTTCTCAGCTTATTCTCCCCCCTTTCTCCTCTCCTCGCTGGTCTCCTAATATAAGTAAAGCCGAGTGTTTATGAATTCCTTATTACAAGGCAACGACCCTTTATTATGCATAATCAACGCCAACTCGACGCACGGGAGAGCACTGGCCTAAGCCCCGCCTCGTCGCCCGAAGAAAACGAGCTCGGGTCTCGCCACTTCCTGCTCCTCCTGAAGAGAGTTTGATTCTGTATCTTGAAGCTTCATCTGATGCGCCGCAGGAACTTAATTCAGTTGGTTTCCCATGAGGAAATGTGGGAATATGAAAACATGGAGGAGATGACAGCAGAAAGTCTGGTGGTTTGTTACGAGACTGCCTTCTTTAGTGATTTAATCGATTCGTCAGCCACTCAAGTACCGTACTTTTGCATGTACGAGCTGATACCTTCAAGTCACCCCTGACGCAGCACTGTGATGACCAATGCAACTCTTAAAGGAGTAGATCATTTTTGCACAAACTACTTTTGCAGGAAGGCTGTTCCAGTAGCGGTAGTAATATCTGTACTGCATCGCTTGCTTGAATTCTCTGAATATTGTTTCTTGTTCTTAAGTGGGTTATTCTGGAGCCCCAAAAGCTTCCTGAACTTGTTCAAGTATTTGAAAACCTGATTCAAATAACCATGCAGTCGCGTCTAATCCAACAGTAGTCTTTTTCAGAAGGAGGAAGAGGAGGAGGAGGAGGACGATGAGGGGGAGGAAGAGGAGAAGGAGGAGGAGGAGGAGGAGGAGTGAGGAAGTAAAGGAGGAGGAAAAGGAGACGGTGGAGGAGAAAGAGGAGGAAGTGGAAGTGAGGGAAGAGGAGGAAGAGGAGACGGTGGAGGAGAAAGAGGAGGAAGTGGAAGTGAGGGAAGAGGAGGAAAAGGAGACGGTGGAGGAGAAAGTGGAGGAAGTGAAAGTGAGGGAAGAGGAGGAAGAGGAGTTCTGCAGTCATGGGAAAGCGCCAAATTTAGCAGGCAGGCAAACTCGCGCACGGGAAAGTTGTTCCGCGACGCAGCACGAGAGAGAAAATATGAATTGGAACAGAGTCCATCACTGAATGCCGCGTGACCGTGGTGTTATATTAGAACTTCTTATATCAGTTACAAAATAAACCTCCTCTCTCTCTCTCTCTCTCTCTCTCTCTCTCTCTCTCTCTCTCTCTCTCAGTGGTACTTCAAATTAATACGAATAAGTCTTCATAATCGCGCTACTTAAAGAAACTTGTGGACTGTCTTTGATCCTCGCCGCGTCTGAATATTTTTACGCGGGAGGCTACCGAGTGACCCGCGACGGAGATGACGTGATAAGAACTGTGAAAGTTAAGTCTTTGAGCAGCAGGAGAATGTCATTTGCTGTTGCTAGACTCATTATGTATTCCATTAGTAATCTTCTCTACTTAATGACAGATGAATAAAATAATACCCCGAATTTCTTATTTGCTTGCTAACCACTCAACATTTGCTGTGATGTATTCTTAATGATGCAAAATTAGCGTTGTGAAGGTCACGGCGGCTTAAGTGAAATGCATTATGCTTAACCTCACGTGCTTAATGTTCCTTCCTCCTCGCGTTGATAATGAGGTATGACAGCAAATGCATTACCGATGTGGCGCACGTTGCGGCATTAAAAAAAAAAGAGAAAAAAAGGCGTGGATAAAATGAATGAGATCACAGTATTTTCAAATTAATCAAAAGGTTGCAGATTTTAACATACTTAAGAAAATACTACAAAATTGAAAGCACTCATTCTATCTTCACACTTCTAAAAAAAATCAATGGTCCATATAAACATAGGCTAGTTAACGACTGATGCAAGACAACGAATGAAGTCATGTTGGTAGATATTAACGATCCAATTGACTGGGAGGGCGAGAGGGTTGTTCTGGCCAATGTTTAGGTGTGGGCGAGATCAACGAAGAAAATAAATAAAATCTGGATGACATCAAGACTTGTTTCGGACATTCCAACTCCATTTATTAATATCCGTAAGGGAAAAATATGTCCAAAAAGTGTTCGAGGAATGGAAGAAATAATGAATCTGAGAATGTACCGGAGTAACAAGTGAGACGGTTAACGCACACGACTAAAGTATGTGTGTGTGTGTGTGTGTGTGTGTGTGTGTGTGTGTGTGTGTACTCCCGATAACTTTTTCTGGTGCCTTGTTTTTCCCGTTTTTTGTTTCCATCGCACCAAAAAATGACGTCACCGCACCGGACAGCCAAAAATGAAAAAAAAAAAAATATCGAAACAAGATTTTTCTAGTGCTGACCGTGTTAACAAAATTAATTGAAAAGTTGCCCCGCGAGAAACTAATTGGAGATCGATATAAAAACGAAGGGTCGGGCGGGTGGTGTGGGGGGTGAGGGGAAGAGGAGGGAACGAGGGGAGCAAATACCATGAATCAGCCTTTTCCTTCACCACATGGCACGGAATTAAGCTCTTTTCCCCTCTTTTTCGCCCTCTTGAGTCCTCTCGAGGCGCGCAGGGAAGGGTTTTTTATTCTCACTAAAAAGCGTGGGTGTGAGGGAGGCATTTGGCTGAAGAGGAGGGAAGCTGGAGCAGGGAAATGGAGCAAGGGAGAAGATGAAAGGGGAATGGATAGCGGGAGATGATGAGAGTAGAAAGAGGAGGAAGGGAAGGAGAGAAGCCTGTGTGTAAGAGCCGGTAAAGGAGCAATTGCAGTTATTGTATTGTGTTGAAGGGAAAAAGGGAATGAAGGTTGAAAGGAAGATGACGGAGGAGCAAAAAGTGTGGGTGGAAGGGGGAGTGAAGTGACACAAAGTAATGAAAGTGCCGGAGGAAAGGATTCTGAAGGGTGGAAATGACAGATATGATGAAGGATGGAAAGGCGGAGAAGCAGGAGAACGGGGGAGTGGCAGCTAGAGAGGACGCGGGAGTTTGTAAGAAGTCACGAATATAATGGTGCGGAAAAAAGTCTGAACTACTCAAATCTGATGATAGCAGCTCTCAAATCGAAGGTCAAAGCAAAGAGGTCTATCCAAGTTCCAACAGGGACCTTCACACTCCCTCCTTTTTTAACAGCCAGCCAGCAAGCCTTCAACACGTTCCACCATCCCTCAGTCAATCCATCTATCTATGTATCACCCAACACCACCTCTGGATTATTACCAACACAAAGAGAGGCCCCTTACCATCTAAGTAGTAACACTTCGAAGTTTCCCTTAACGTAATAACGCATCCAGATTCCTGGGATTTTATCAACAGACCAGTTGCTGAACATTTTTACAGTTTGAAACCCTTTAGCAATCGCTTCCTACTCCTTCAGTGTTGTCAACATCCTAAATACTTCCTGGCCATTTCTACAGTATTATCAACACGCCAATTAGATAATTCCATCTCTACTGTGTTACAATAATCAAGGTTACGTCTTTTATCTGCAGTATTACCAATAACTGAAACAGTGTCTATCTTTTTTTCTGCAGTGTTACCAACATACCCGTCACAACCCCTGCAGTATTACCAATTATTTAAACAAACCCTCTTCCTTTTTCCATGGTTTGTTTTGCGGAGAAAGTCTTCTCTTGCATTGCAGCGGTACAATATATTTAATAATTGATTATCATGTTTTATTAACAATGATAATGAAACATACATTGCATATGATGCATTGCATGGATTCCCATCAATAGCCACTTTCTCATCCAGGCATTTTCGTAACTAACACTATTTTTTTAGTAGTTAAAAACACCTAAGCGTCTTTTTCCTTAATATGTGTTTCAGTCCCGTCCGTATTCCCCTTCTCTGACTGTGTTTACAAAATCAAAGACCTTATATTCATTACGTAGGTGACCCCTTTCTTTGACGCACATTGCGCGTGTGAGTGAATATCTTAAGGCATTAGTGAATCATAACCATACAATTTCGTCATCGAAAGCTGATACATATAACGTAACTAAATATATTTCCTTAGATCTATTGCTGTTGAAATTTACGCCGGGAATGTAAAATCTGGACCCCTTATGGAAGAAGAAAGAGATAAACGTCGATAAAACTTTGGTCGCAAATATTAGTCTGTCACTATGTTTCGATACAAAACTGATCATCACATATTTTTTACTTATATCCTTTGTAGTATTCTCTCTCTCTCTCTCTCTCTCTCTCTCTCTCTCTCTCTCTCTCTCTCTCTCTCTCTCTCTCTCTCATTCTAAAAGGCTATCTCACTTAACGAGATCCGACATTAATCAAAGGTGACGGGAAGGCGGAAAGGTTGGGGGCGGGGTGCTGTTA
>NC_066539.1:17329851-17374851 GCF_024679095.1 Eriocheir sinensis | reverse complement strand
CACCCTAGGCGTGTCCTCGGTGACCGGCGCGCGCCACACCTCGCTCACCAGCCAGACAACCGTGGGCGTCGGCCGACCTGCCGCGACACACAAGATTGTTAAGTTGTTATGACTAGGCGCATGTCTTGAATATGTATGAAGGTTAACCAACAATCGCCAGCCACACACACACACACACACACACACACACACAGATAAAAATAAAGCTCATATATGTCCACCTAGCCCCTACTAACCTCTACTTAACCCTTGGCCTGCCCTTCTCTTTCCATCCCATTCTCTTATTTCCATTATCCCCTTTTTACGCACTGTTACACTCCACCAAGTTTTCGGCCCAATGTTATTTTTCGACGTCCTTGATTTGCCGTGTTATGTAAGGAAGTGGATCACGCTCACAACAGACTCCCTGGCAACTTATCCCCCCCCCCCCCTCTCTCTCTCTCTCTCTCTCTCTCTCTCTCTCTCTCTCTCTCTCTCTCTCTCTCTCTCTCTCTCTCTCTCTCTCTCTCTCTCTCTCTCTCTCTCTCTCTCTCTCTCTCTCTCTCGTTCGCTCATTCGGAATCAAGGAAGCAACGTGTCTCCCATTGCCTCGGAAAGTGTAGCGCGTAGACTCACCTTGATGACATTGACTCCAGTGAAATAAGTTTCTAAACTCGTATCTTTGCTCAGAGTCAGACTTCCGTGGGACTCTTTCTTATCGCAAAAATATCGTCTGCTCGTCAAGGAAGCAAATATGTCAAACATGTCACGAAACAATGGATAATAAAATACATGCTTTTTCTGCAGAGAGTTAGATAAAAATATATTCGAGAGTAAAATCATAATACAATTGAACTGTATTGATATTTTCCTCTTGAAACAATTGAAATGAGGAACGCAGTGGACGAAACTACTCCAGATTTCGATAGTTACGGAGATGATAAAATGAAAACACTATTCACCTCCTACATTAGTGCGACAGACAGCATTGGGATGAACTGATTAAAAGTCAAGAGCAGTAGAAGTGGAAAGACTGGAGACAAGCAATGAGTAGAGGATATAAAATGAAGATAATACATAAACAGTCAGACATTCTCCCCCCACAGCACGAGGAGCACGACGAGAACAGTAACGAACTTGACCTGCCCCTCCTCCCGCCCTCCTGTTTCCTTAATTAACCTTCCGTCCTTCCCTCAAAATTGGATTACACTGACACTTTTTACTCCTCTCTCTCTCTCTCTCTCTCTCTCTCTCTCTCTCTCTCTCTCTCTCTCTCTCTCTCTCTCTCTCTCTCTCTCTCTCTCTCTCTCTCTCTCTCTCTCTCTCTCTCTCTCTCTCTCTCTCTCTCTCATGCATAATATCAAGAGTGGAGCACGGAGGGTGTTACGAGGGTGACGAGAAGACTGATTAAATAAAAGACATTAGTTAGCCGCTCGTGCATTCCTCCTGTGTGTGTGTGTGTGTGTGTGTGTGTGAGAGAGAGAGAGAGAGAGAGAGATAATACTGTCGATGTATAAGTAAAAGGCGAATAGGCACACCTAACATTACCATAGCCGATCCAGGATTCAGGACGTTTCCTAAGTCAAAGGAGGTAACGTTATAACTGTATTTCGTAAAGAATCCTTATAACCAAAAACTAACTGAAATTATGAGTACTCTTTTTCTTGAACACAACATTGAACAAACAACAGAACAATAATATGAAAATACGTATAGCCACCGTTGTCAGATTGTCGTACTCGGAGCATAGTATTTATCTGTTTCTGACGCCTAACTATTGCCAAGAAACATCAGAATCTAACTCTTTTAACGATAACTATAAATTAGTTTCCTTATTGGAACCCAGAAGACAGTTTGGGGGTAGGAAGTCGGGAAATTTAATCGGCTGAATACGATAATCTGGCAACGTTGAGGCTGTAGCCGTGGAGGCCAGAGGCAGCGCGCACCCCATTTTGCGGGTGTCAGATACCTGAAATAGCATATTTTTACTGCGCAAAGCAGCTGATGTCACTTATTGTGACTCTGTGAGCTTTCATATTTAACTATTTGTGTATATTTCATGGAGGTAAAACTTACATTGCCTGTTTCATTTTTACTAGTGACCCGAATTGGTGCCTGTTTATCACATTAGAATTTCACTCAAACAAGTGGATCAGACACCATAGAAATATTACCAGTGTGTGTATGATTGATTGATTGATAGTTTATTATTGTAAGTAAAACAACAAAGGAGAAGGGAGGCGCATGCCATCCCAACACCCAGGCAGTACAGAGTGTGATTATACAACTAAGGATATATATGAATGAATACAAAGATAAGCACATACTTTGATTTAACTCTAGGATGTCTCGTGGATCATTAATAAATAAAAACAAAATATCTAGATAGGGTACTCTTAAGCCCGCTACCGGCTATGACTGCCAAAAAAGTCCCTCCGCCAAGTTTGTACCCCCCCCATTTGGTGATTGTTAGGTACGCCTATTGATTTTCCTTCGCCCTGAGCAGCTGCACGCGTCACGGCGTTGATCAGCACAGGTGGAACGGATCACTTTTCTCGCCCTCAACACGTGCCAACGGTGAAAACAAACAGGCTGCTTACGGACACAACACCATCATAAAGAGAATTAACGACGATTGATAACACACACACACACACACACACACACACACACACACACACACACACACCAGTTATTGCCATGATGGACCCAATTTTTACCCTTACACTCAATAAGCTTTTGTTTAACCATTACTAAATCCCGCCATTCGTCGCCGACTTGCCAAGAGCAGCAGCGCCTTACACTGCCATACACTGACCGGCACCTACGACGAGGCCGATCCGTGCAGACACGTGCCGCTGAACAGTGGCCGGCGCCGTGCTCCGACCCCGCGCTTCGTCACTGATCCAACACGCGCTAGGCCACCAGTAGAAGCAACTGATTACGAGCACTCGTCACTCTTGCCAACGTCAACTATTGAATTACTACAGACTCACTGATTGGCCAACAAGATACGCTAAGAAATAAAGTAGTCAGCTAAGTATCGATGTGTGTGTGTGTGTGTGTGTGTGTGTGTGTGTGTGTGTGTGTGTGTGTGTGTGAGAGAGAGAGAGAGAGAGAGAGAGAGAGAGAGAGAGAGAGAATACTCTCGATTTATAATAAAGCAAGCAGTACAACCTAAGAACAACTTCAGGTACAACCTTCACTGACGGCAACATGCATCGCTGCCTCGAACACCTAAGCTCACCTTAAAACAACAGAAAGCAGGCAACCACACGCGAGAGGCGAGCACTGCGCACTCGTGGACGAGCAGAGACAACCTAGTGACGCAGAGGGAGAGAGTGGGGTACCAGTGGACTGAGTGGAGGGAGGGGAAGCTGTGTAGGTTAGGGGAGAGAGTGTGGGGAGCTGGGAGGGGGGGTGGAAGAAGGAGGGTTAAAGTGAGAGGGCGAGAGGGCTACTTATCCTCTTTCCTGATTTGTTGAGAGAAAGCAAAGACGTGATTGGTAGCGGCACGCGGACGTCTGATGCCGTGGCCAAACTGATTGCTACTAGACTACCCGTTCAGTGATTGTTGGACGACGCTACGCTACCTGCCGTAATGCCTTGATGTTGTCACGTGATTTGGCGTCAATATACAAGAAAACTCAGCAGGTTCAGGCGTGACCAGACAGATTATCGTAACTAGGACTGTCACTATTCCTATCTAATGTTTACACAGTTGCCACCACCAATCATCACACTCACACGCGCACACACACACACACGAGGGAGGGAGGAGGGAGAGAAGGAGACACTACAGACAAGAGACTAATTGACACGACAAACAGGGGCGAAAGAGGAGTAATGACACGGTGCTCAGGCCCAGGCGGCGCTATGTCCCGTGTTACCTCTGTGATTACGTGTGCTGGCGTGCGTGGCGGAGGAGGAAGGGGAAGAGGCAGAAAAGGGAGGAGAGGGGCAATTACCTTCAATTACCTAGTATCTATCCCACTATTATGTTTTAAGTGTGTGTGTGTGTGTGTGTGTGTGTGTGTGTGTGTGTGTGTGTGTGTGTGAGTGTGTTGGAGGGACGATAAGGAAGCATACAGCACAAGACAAACAACACAAGTGAAAAAAAAGTAAAAATAACACAATAACTACTAACACACTACTAACAAACTACTAACATTTCTGGTACACTACTAACATTATCGTGCGTGACCCTCAAACCCTAAAAAAAAAATCAAACTAAATATGAATCCTTCGAGACGTTAAATAGCGAGGCAAGCGAACACTTAAGGACACTGTTTTTACCAGCGTCACGTAGCGTTATGAGGGACAAAGAAAACGGGAACTGGATGACCGCGGGAGACATTAATGATAATCAGACAATTTTCTCCTCCAATGAATTATGTAAACGTAATATCGGTGCTGCTGGCGATGTCTTTACCCATTCCCCCCAGCCCCCCCTCAGCCACAGAGAGACACAGACTCGAAAAAACACACGCATTTGCACTTATAGGCAAACAGAAGGATTAACAGTGGTACGATAGACGTTATAAGCAGACATACAAAAAAGATACACACAAACATGCACGTAAAGATGTCATACACTGGCAAATACAGACAGACTGAGAGACATACAGACAAAGAAACAACTTCCATTTCAGTGAAAAAAGCAAAAATACAATCCATTTACTCAAACATATAAAAGGATATTAAAACAATCGCTGGCGGCGGTGGTGACCTCAGTATCACCTTGAAACAAAAATAGTTCAATCTTAGAGGGTAAGCAGATCAACGAGACAATAACATAACGTCATTACCTCTGCATTTGTATCTGTGGTTTCTTAGTGCATCTACTTGGCTGCCAGAATCTACTTATTACCTGCGCTTTGAATCCTGGCCTGGTGGAGGGTCGAGGCCACACACCTTCCCTCAGCGCAGGCCATACATCACGCGGGGCAAGGAGATGGTGCGGAAAAAGGACAGGGAAAGGGATAGGGGGGGAGGGGCCGGGGGAGGAGGCTAAGGGTGTGAGAAAACAGGGGGATGAAATTGAGGTAGAGGGGGAGTGGGGACGTGAGAAGAGGGATGGGACAGGAAGAGAATAGGATGGTAATATAGGGTAGAGGTAAATATAGTAGATGGGATGGGAAAAGGAGACCCGGATGAATGGAGAAAAGAGACGTATGGAAGGAAAGGCGAAAGGAGATGAATGAAGGGGATAGTGAAGGTTAACAGTGAATAGGCAAGTAAATAGTAAAGGAAGGGGATAAGGCAAAATGGTCGACAGATACGGAGAGAAACAAAGTAATAAAAAAAGTAATATAAGTTGAAGAGAGTTTTGGAAGGACAGCAGGAACAGAAAACGAATAAAACTGGAAAGAAAAGGCATGGGACAAGTAGACACACAGATGAAGATATTGTTCATAATACTACACGGTGTTGTTAAATAATTTACCCTGAATATAACGGAGAATAATAACTTAAGCTCTTTTCTTAGATAATATGCTGTCCTGTCAGCTTCGGGAACGTTTCTTACAGTAAAAGTAGCAACACAGAGGCAAAATAAGTCGATTTAGATATTTGATGAACCAATTATTACCTTCTCCTTGTGTTTGGCCGGGTTCGATGTATGATAATGTGTCTATGAATAGTATACTTGCACGTGTGTGTGTGTGTGTGTGTGTGTGTGTGTGTGTGTGTGTGTGTGTGTGTGTGTATGTGTTTGTGTGTGAACAGTTTCCAAGTAAAAACTATCTCTCACACTTCAAAAACATGCTAAGTTATAATCAAACATTTACTTATATATTCCCGCACATCTAAATTGAGATCCACGTGAATATGTCTTCCAATTTTCGCTTCTTTGTTCTACCATTTTTTACTCGAGACGCTTAATTTGCTAGCAACAAGAGGGTATCGATACAGGTAAAGGTATATCGATAATTACTAGCTCCTACCATGATGGAGGTGATGACAGTAGCGGCGGTGATGATGGTGGTGGTGGTTGTGGTCGGCGTGATGGTAGTGATAATGATGGAGGTGATAGTGGGGCTAATAATTTCTGGTGTCGTGACGGAGCAGTATAAGGAGGGATATGAGGCTGTTTCTACCTCGGCTGTCTCTCCCTCCATCCCTCCCTCCCTCTCTCATTCTCTCCTCCACTCCTCACCTCCTCACCCACGCCCCTCCTCATCGTTTTCTTCATTTCGCCCTCACACGCTCCTCCTTCGCCCTCCCTAAGCTTGTCTTCTTATGCTCTAGCCTATTTCTTTTTCTCCTTCTTTTTCAATATCGTCACCACATCACCATTTTTTGGGGGTAGGGGGATTCTCTCTCTCTCTCTCTCTCTCTCTCTCTCTCTCTCTCTCTCTCTCTCTCTCTCTCTCTCTCTCTCTCTCTCTCTCTCTCTCTCTCTCTCTCTCTCTCTCTCTCTCTCTCTCTCTCTCTCTCTCTCTCTCTCTCTCCGCGACCAGTGTGCCTCAGCGTAGTGATGTGGTAGTAAATGTGGTAGGAGAAAATAAGGAAGGAAATGAGGAAGGTAGGAAGAAACAAGAGAAGGAAGGCAAGGAGCTCGGAAGAAGGAAAGAGGACTGGAGCGACAGCCTGAGCGCCGCTAACCACGAGGAGTGACTACGAAGAACAACCTTTCCCGGAAGTGGTTTCTGTAATTACACACCGTGGCCGAATTTATGATTAGAGGCAAAAAATAAAAAGATCGCCTTCGTCTGATGGTGATCTGATTTTCTTTTTCGTGTGTGTGAAGGTAGACAGGTGAAATTATAGGAAATGTTCTAGTTGCCATATGTTATTTGGTATCCACTAAAGAAGCTTATCTAATAAAGTCTGGTATATAATATTTGTCTGGGGTACAAATTTCCCGCTTTCTATATAAGACCATTATGACGAAGTAGAGTGGTCAGCATATGGGCGTGGTGATGTATAAATCCGCCCTCAAGTTATGCTGTAGCCGGTTGACAATACTCAGTCATCGCCGGTGGCAGAAGACAACCCACGTACTCTCCTGATGACCACTAAAAACATGACTTCAGCGAAACATTCCCGAGAAGATCAAGTGGAGCTCAGGGACTAGCATGAGGTAGGAAAACCGGCGCAACTGTAAAATATTTGGCCATACCGTTAACATGCTGGGGGCCGATCACCTGACTCCCTGCAAAAAAAAAACTTTACTGGCCTTATGCAAAAAAGAAACAAACTATAAACAGATAAATGAAAGAAAAAAAGAAGGGAGAAAAAAAGAGAAAGGAGGGTTGGGGGAAGGGTGCCGGTGAGCCTTGTGTTTATAGGTAAAGGATTTTTGCACGAGTGACTTTTTAAAGAAAATCACAAGTGCCTAATATCACCAATGGAGATATACACACACAAAAAAGTACACGGAGAAAAAAAAGGATTGCGTAAAGACACTCGCTATTTGCTGATGATACTACATGTGCCATAACGTAATAAACAAAAGTGGAGGACCCAAGAAAAAGTGACAGCCAAATTATCATGCCCTTATTTATCATTCTCCTTGCTAGCGCTTTTTTATATATTTTCTTATTTATCCTCCTCCTCCTTATGTGTCGCTGTCATGTGCATCACACCAACACACGCGTCATCACTATCACCACCACTATCACTTGTCATCACAGCTCTTGCCATGTCACGCAACACCTAAAGCCATAACACACACACACACACACACACACACACACACACACACACACACACACACACACACACCTGATTCTACCGATACAACCATCCACCCAGCTACACAACCACTGACACACTTGCATACTTCCACCACCACCACCACCACTACGAGGCACCTAGAATTACCCCGTTGCTTTAAGACGCCCTCGTGGAGGTCCCTTTAGTGGCTGCTCCGGACAGGTGGGAAGACAAACAGAACAATCATGAGGTGGGACACTTGATGGTAATGGCCGTGCACGGTCCCAGTTGAGGCCACCTAACTCACTAAACCTAAGCTAACAAGAGCCTTCCCAGCTTCATCTAACCAAACAAACAAGTCAACCCAAAAGAAACAAACCTCCATTCACCTGAGCCAACCAAAGTTCCTAAACTCTCCAACCTCATCTATGTTGGCTGAAGAAACATATAACCCCCGGCTTCTAAGATGGATGGATCAGTGCACAGCTCAATTTATGTATATACGAAACGAAAGAGACGAGGCGGTGACGGCAGCGGACACAATGTTTTCCAAATTTCTTAGAAATATGGTCGCCGCGTTGGCATATGATACACAGGGAACGTATATTGCGCCCTTTGTCTTGGTTATGAGGGGTGACAACGCGGCACTTACACCGCCGTTGCTGGGAAACATGTAAATGGCCGGCCGAGGCAGCGACACCCCGCGGCGGGAACATAAGCGTGAAAAGGTTAAACTGTTTTTCCTCAAGGATGTAACAAACGCGAAACAGACAGGAACAGCGTCATGGCATGTGAATAGTACCACCCACACAGCCATCAATGAACACTAACAAATGGCAGCAGAAGGGAAAAGAGGAGCTGCCACTCTGAAAAATGGTGTGAGGATATGTTGACTGGAGCAAGGAGCGCACATGAAACAACTAGAAAGCGAGAAAATGTGGGTCTTGTTGGGGTCGTGGGGAGAATTCAGATCAAGACAAAAAAAGGCAGCGCCTGTATGATTTTGGACCTCGAGTTTATCAGATATTTTACTTTTTCTTCTCCTCTTAATCCTCCTCATCCCAACATACGCACCAGATCGCTGCTCTCCACCCGGTGACGCTGGGGCTTTGAGGAACAGGATAGGCGGCGAGGCTTACCCACTGCCGATCACCCTGATTACCGATGCCAAGAAATGATCACCACGGCGAGTTCCTGTTCCAAGAATACTGCGCGGGAGAAAATGTTATTTGATGTGATAAAACTATTCATAAATCATTAGTTAAATACGGTTGTCGTTTACTAGTCAGGTCACTTGTTACGTCGCAGTGCGATTCTTGGCGTATGTCAGTCCTAAGATTAAACATGTGTTGTCAACAGTAACGTGGCGACCACTGCGCTACCCACATCATAAAACCGCATTTAAAAACGTTAACAGTTTCTTTTTACAGAACACAATACTATGTTATTGGAAGCCATATATGGTATTTCGTATTGGGGTACAAACAAAAAAATGTATATATAGATATATATATATATATATATATATATATATATATATATATATATATATATATATATATATATATATATATATATATATATATATATATATATATATATATATATATATATATATATATATATATATATATATATATATATATATATATATATATATATATATATATATATATATATATATATATATATATATATATATATATATATTTTTTAAACATAGGGAAAAAGGCTAGGTGCAACAGCTCTCAGATCCCTGAAAATTTTTCGAATGCGCTATAGACAACATAGAACAACAGAATAAACGTGTCTCAAAAGCTCAAAAGTTACTACGAAACTCGAGTCTGTTCAGCAAACTTGGACGAGCTAAGAATCTATATAGACAAGACAAACTGCGGATAATCTTATTTGAATTTGGAGTACTCGTAAGAAATTCCGTTCAAGAGATACACTACCAATTAGGCTTTGTAAATACTTATTTTCCGTCACTGGAGAATCTGCGTTCGGAAACGAAACAATCCTAAGGTGTAAAGGGCGAAACTACTATGTTGTAGCTTGCCAAGGAAAATGTAAACACACACAAAAAAGTACAATTGTTGCACACAAAATATGGCAATCCCTGTTCCAACACACGAGTCCAATATGATGTCTGGTGGTTAGAATACCAGCTCGAAACCACCCCAAGGACACATGTCTGCGGCATCTGTATCTCCACGCAGCCTATGTATGTAGATCCAGCGGCCGAGGGAGTAACAGGAAGCGCGGCATCGATCACGGCCAGCCGTCCTCCTCGGGCAGCCAAGGTTATTGCCGTGGGAGGGTGAACGCTCTGCCCAAGACGGATGCTTATTAATACCTCTGGCGCCGCGGCCACGTCCAGGCAGGTGACCCGGAGAGAGGAGCAATAAACGTCGAGGGCATCACGAGGCGACACCTGCCGCCGCCCCGCTGACAGACGGGCGGAAGATATGCGTCATTACGGGATTAATATTGGCGGCGAGGCCCATGGAAAGGGGGGGGGGGGAGAGAGAGAGAGAGAGAGAGAGAGAGAGAGAGAGAGAGAGACGACAAAACCGTCAAGAGAACGACACGCGATGATGGGAGGCCGACAAACACGCAGGGGTGACTGATATATTCTGACACGGACACAAGCACGGCGACACCACCACCGCCGCTAACACGGTCCTGGGTATTGGACGCATTATTTCTGAAGGCGACAGCGGCCTGGAGGACCCATTTATGGCTACAGGGGAGGAGGGGGTGGGGCAGCAGCCTTCCAGATAAACACGTCCTGGGAAGACACACGACATGGCAGGGAGGCAGCCACACGCACGACTGCATGGACTGGGGAACTACGGCCTGATTCCTTGCTCTTTGAATCCCTCCACTCCTGGGCGAGACTAGTGTGCGGGAATCACAACAATAACAAAAGCAATAGCAGCAATACGTGCACGGTTATGTCTGGAGAGATTCAATGTGTTATATAAATCAGGAAAAGGTTTCACTGCGGACTATATGTAATATGTAATTAAGCTCATGAATTTCAACCGTTTGTCTAAATTTTGATATACTTCTTTGTGAGTGACGAGCATGCTAACGTTACACAAACACACATGCACATCCATGAACGCACACACACACACACACACACACACACACTCCTCCTCCTCCTTCTCCTCCTAGCATTTCAGGTAATCCAAGGCCTCATTCACTGCCTGGTAATCACACCGCCTGAGTCTCATGAAGGGGCTTTGGGTCGGGTGGTTTCCAGTCATTGCGTCCGTTTGAGTTCCTTTCCGTCCACTCTGACTGCCCGCACGTCATCCCAGAAGCAATACGAGTCTGAGTGGTGATAGCCGAGGCTGATCACTGCCCTGGCCGAGCCGTGCTTTCCATAATAACCTGCGTAACCCCGGCAATTGCAAAGTGACTGACCTCATCTCTCTCTCTCTCTCTCTCTCTCTCTCTCTCTCTCTCTCTCTCTCTCTCTCTCTCTCTCTCTCTCTCTCTCTCTCTCTCTCTCTCTCTCTCACACACACACACACACACACACACACACACACACACACACACACATACACACATCTCATAAAACCCCTTCCTGTTGTTTTATGATGCCATTGACTGCGTTGGCTTTAGTGTTTATGCTTCTTTTGATAAATGCTGAATGAATGAATAGCGTAAAAGGAAAGTATTGTCTGATTATTTGTTTTCCATTCATTTTACTATGTTGGAACGGGTCCTGACCACAAGGAAAACAAAACGTTATTATATCAATTTCATCAAACTTTCAGACATACGTCTATGGACGAGAATTTTCATGATCATACTCATAGTTACTTCAGAGCTAAATATTTACGTTTTTTTGTGTGTGTTTCTTTTACGTCCAGTTGTATTCTGTTCACGCACGCTAATGAACATGGTCTCGTCTGGTGCAGTGCTCCTCATCCTCCAGGGGTCGCCAAGGCAACACATTGAGTACGCCTCGCCTCTGGCAATACACAGAAAATCAGAGTAGCGAATGCAACCTAAAGGGCGTCCTACCCCATACAGGACTACGAATTGCATTTTTCTGCAGGATTTTACACAGCGAAAAGCGCTGCTGCACGTCAAACAAGCTTAACTCTATGACCAGCGCCGCTACACACACCAATAAAAGCCGTGCTGATTTTGAAATGCAAATAAATCCTCCCGAATGTGAAATGCAAATAAAAGCAATAGCAAAATAAAGTAACGGCGATCATGAAAGTAATTCCCTGAATATTTCAGAGGAAAAGCTAGATAATCTGCTCTGAATAGAAGTGAAGTGAATTATTCCCGTTAGTGTTCCGGCAACGTGATACATTTCCGTAGACATTGTTGTGTATCATCGAATCTCTCTCTATATAAATCGTGACTCACGCTCTCAAGAGAGACATGAAATATGAGAGGCCAATGCATAAACTTCCTATATTACTCTCCTGGGCGGAATTCTGTCGCCATTAACAAGTAATATTGAAAGATTTTCCTCGTGTTGAAAACATTCATGTAAAAAATGACGAAAATGAATAAAGATTTTATAATGCAAGGATTTGATTATAACACCTCTATTGTATACAAAGATTGAACGGCTATACAGAGAGAGAGAGAGAGAGAGAGAGAGAGAGAGATTATGTAACCCTCCATTACGCATATGAAGAGAGAATCAACACTTCAGTCAAGGCAAGTGTGTCCTTTATCTTTTGGCCGAGGAGGAGAGAGACAAGGAGCTGAAAGGGAAGGGTGGTGATGATGATGATGATGATGAGGAGGAGGAGGAGGAGGAAAGACAATGGGAGGAAAAGGAGGACAATCTGAGCGTGCAATAACAACGTCGTCGTCGCCAGAACTAACCAGAGACATATTGGGGTCTTATACTAATGACGGTGTTCTCGGTAAATACTATTCCCTTGTTACTCTTCTCTGCTCCTCCGCCTTCTCGTTAATAACGTCTTCTTTCTGTTTCCTTCTTCTTCCTCTTCTGTTTTGTTTCCCATAACGTTCTTCTCCAATTACTCTTCTCCCTCCTACACACGTTTCCTTTGCTTTGTTTATCTTCCTGCCCTTTAGACTACAACACTGCCTCCTCCGTCTCCGGCTCTCTTTCTTTTTCTTTTCCTCATATTCGCTCTGCTCTTCTTCCTCCTCCTCCTCCTCCGTTCAGTCTACATTTTTTATCATTAGTCGCGAGGCATGTCTAATCGCTCTTTAAGTCTTCATTTCGTTGGTGATCGTTCCACTCTGGTTGTCTTGAAAGAACTTTGAAGGACTCTCCATCGCCGCCACACTCCTTCATTTCGCTGAGTGGCCGCGCGGCGCTAAACACATGAACCTTCCTCCCTCCCTTTGTTTCCCTTGACGGCACGACCCTCAGTGTGGCCTTTCAGAGCTTCAAAGGCAGTTTGTTAAGCGTTCCGCGACACAAATCTTCCCGGAACGCTCCTTGATACATCTTCCTCGCTGACGAGATTGTAATAAGACTTGGATTATTAGTTTTCCGTGTAAATGTTTAAGTGAAGATTGCTTATTCAGTAAACGGTTCTTTTATGGCTATTCTACCTTTATCTTTTGTTTATTTTACCTAAATTCATATTTATCTGTATGATTGATATTCGATGTAATACTTTATTTCTTAAGATCAAGTACGATTGACGGTAATCATTTGCTTATTATCTTACGTATAAAGTGGCTTCGGTGAGATTAGTGTAACGGAAACTAATGCGTGATTTTAATGAAGGGTTTCTTTATCTTGTCACCAGCGTTCAGAATCACACAACACACACACAAATAACACCTCCGTGCCACTGCTTATATATATCAATTACTTCACGTCTTCTGCTAGCTCAGGTGATACATATAAGGGGGCGAGTTTTTTTAATGTTTATGAGTTGGTTTCATTTACTTTTATATCAATGATGGGCTAAATGTGGCGTCCTCTCATGAAATAAATAATGTTTTTTTTTAAACACATATGATGGAAGAAATAATTAAGTTTCGAGTTATTAAACATTACGTTATTATGATTATGATGGTGGTGGTAGAAGTGGTGGTAGTGGTGGTGGTGATGGTGGTGATGGTAACGGCGGCGGCTGCTCCGGCGGCGGTGGTGGTGATGGTGGTGTTGGTGTTGGAGGTTGTGGTGAGGGTCGTGGCAGTGCCGGGGAGTGTCAAACCAATTATTTTTCCGCAGGGACGATGAATATTGGCAAAGACTTTCCTCCCGAACACGCTTTTTTGGCTTTTAAAAATATTGTCAGTGCGATTTTTTGCTTAAATTCAATATTCTAGATTTTTTTTTATCCCTCTCTCTCTCTTTGTTATTTTCCTCCTGTTATACAAATCTTTCCGTCAAATACAAAGGAAGGAAGTCACCAGGAACAGTAGCAACAAAGCAGGACTTAAAATAAAATAAAAATATCCACCGCGAGCCGAGACCCGGGAACAAACTGACACCTCTCCGTCGTAAAACATTGCCGAGGAAATCCGACATCGAAAAAAAAATAGTATAGTCACGCCGGAAGGACTATTCTGCAAAGGGCTTGATTAAACCGTATTAAATAAATCCCACTCACATGCGAATAGATTATATACACATTTGTTGCCGTTCTTATTTTTTAACAATTTTTTTTTTTAGTGTGTGTGTGTGTGTGTGTGTGTGTGTGTGTGTGTGTGTGTGAGAGAGAGAGAGAGAGAGAGAGAGAGAGAGAGAGAGAGATAATGAATTAACCAAAATCTCACCGAGCCTATTGAGATAATTAAAAGAAAGTGTGCAGGAATAAACTTTCAGTGCTTTCAACTATTCACAGATTTTATTAACTTTAGCAGAAAAAGAAACTGCTTCGTCATATACTTTGATGCTTAATAAAAAACTATCAATAAAAAAAGATAAAGATAATTCCCATATTCATGCCGTTTAAGCACTGATTGTTAGTGTTTCATTAGCAAAGTTGAAGGAATTTAAAAAGTCGAAAAAAAATCAAATACATTAGCTATAAAAGGTCTAGTGGCTGATCTGATTTACTGTTATTGAAACTTATCCCCCATCTTGATTTTCTCTCTCTCTCTCTCTCTCTCTCTCTCTTCAACAACAACAACACAGGAATAATTAATGATCACTGAGGCGGAGTTAAGAGGTTTGTCTGTTCCTCTGTCTCTTTCTCCAGCCAACTGTCGCTTCGTCTTTTTAATACATTCTTTTATTCTCTCCCCTTCCTCATATCCCTTTTTTTTTTTGTTCATCTAGTTCTCGTCCTCATCATCCTCCGCCACCACCTCCTCCTTCTCCTACTGCTCCTTTTTCCTCCTCTTGCTATTCTTCCTTCTCCCTCACTTATATATCTTCTTGTCTCCCCCATTCTTTCTCTGTTTCCTTCTTCCATCATAAATAACTAATGGTGATGAAATATATACGATTACTCTTTCTCTTTACTGTCTTTGTCTCTTTTGTCTATTCCTGAAGAGAACAAAACCTGAAGTACATTTTTTTTTCTCTCGCTATCGTTCTTCAACACTAATAGATTTCTTCTTTTGATTCAGCCATGTATAATGTATAAACGGAAAAATGCATGCTAGTTGTCTGTGTCGCCGAGATCCTTATCACTTTTACTTTTCTTCCTAGCGCTTCCTCTTCCGCAATGTGAGCATGAATAACTAACGAGTCTCACAAGGATCTCAACACAACAATATCTTCAGTTTTTCGTTATTCTTGTGATCCGTTTAATTTTCCCGTTTGTTCGCTTTGTTAAACACGCTATTCCACATTGGCTAACGCAAGAAGATACCATAAAATTCACAACACACTGACTGACTGGAAAACAATGTAAGCATAAATGTAATGACACTATATTTTTTTTTGCTTGTCTCTAAATGATAACATGAAGATGACTAGGTGGTTCAGAAAATACTCAAGATGTAGTTTTGTTCTCTCTCTCTCTCTCTCTCTCTCTCTCTCTCTCTCTCTCTCTCTCTCTCTCTCTCTCTCTCTCTCTCTCTCTCTCTCTCCACTTTTTTCATGGGTTATAATTTCCACA
Source organism: Eriocheir sinensis (assembly GCF_024679095.1). Taxonomy (NCBI): domain Eukaryota; kingdom Metazoa; phylum Arthropoda; class Malacostraca; order Decapoda; family Varunidae; genus Eriocheir; species Eriocheir sinensis. The sequence continues at coordinate 17,359,165 of NC_066539.1, read as the reverse complement.
AATGCCCGTAATGACCGGTGGTTTGCCTCGTTAGGAAGGAGCACACACCCCCTCGTCGCCTCATCACTCCCTCTGTTAGTTAACCCGCCTCGATCACTCCCTCATTACCGTAGTTAGTTAGCCCGCCACTTCCTTCCCTTAGCAACATGTGAACACCTCTAACTCACCCAAAACATAAAATTTCACCAGGGAGAGTTTGCCATACGTATCAGTAACCTATTAGCCGTCAAACACAATTCTCGTGATCCTTTGAAAAGCCAAGACAAGATAATAAGCTCCCAAGACAACCAACCATTTAAAGTTATCTAAAGCACATTATCTCCTTTACGCCGCTTGGACACGGAAAAGCTCCATTTCGCGGCGAGGTGAGCAAGGTAAGGCCCGAGGAAAGGTATAGGTGAAGGTGCTACGGCTGGCACACACACACACACACACACACACACACACACACACACACACACACACACACGTTTTACATTTTGAGTTTCGCCTTCATATTCACTCCTGCGTTAGTGTATCGTACGTTATTCGCAAGATGAGAACGGAGGGCGGAGAATGTGTGTTTGTCAAGGTAGTAACAGGAGGAGGAGGAGGAGGAGGAGGAGGAGGAGACGGCAGTGTACGGGTCGCGAGGAGGGAATGAGAGTCTCGTGAGCGAAGCATGAGAAATGGAATCGTCGTGGTGGCGAGGTGGTGAGGAGGTAAACAAGTTGAGAGGTACTGGATAGGGGGAGGTGGAAGAGGGGATTAAGGAGAGAAGGGAAGGGAAGGATAAGATAGGAAGTAAAAGAAAGGGGGAAATGGGAAGTGAAAAGAGGTGAGGGAAGGCAAGTGGAGAGAGAGGAGAGGGAGGAAATTGAGGGAAGAGGTGGATGGGAACGGGAGGGGAAGTTTGGAGATAAGTTGGAAGGCAAGTTGAGGTGATCGAAGGCAGTGGGGGAAGGAGAGGAAGTTGGCCGGTAGGGAAGGAGAGGAAAGGAAAGGGGAAAGGGGGAAAGCAATCTGATGTAATGGTGGACGAGGGTTAGGAAGAGAGAGGGGAAAACGGTTGTCAGAAGAGAAGGGGTGTGATAAAACGGTAAATAAGAGGGGAAGGAAAGAGGCGGTGAAGGGAGGGAAAAGGAGGTGAGGTGAAGGAAGAAGCACTGAGGGGAATGAAAAGGAGGGAACGGGGAAGACATGGTCGGAGGAGGAAGGAAGAGGTAACAAGGGAAAGGAAGAGGCGGTGAGGGGAAAGAAGAGAGGTGGAAAGGAAGGAAAAAGCGATGAAGGGAAGGGAAGGAAGGGATGGAAGAAGCACTGAGAGGAATGAAAAGGAGGTGAAGGGGAAGACAGGGCCGGAGGAGGAAGGGAGAGGAGACGAGGGAAAGGAAGAGGCGGTGAGGGGAAAGAAGAGAGATGGAACGGAAGGAAATGGCGATGAGGGGAAGGAAGAGGAGTCGAGGGAAAGGAAGAGGCGACGGAATAGAAAAAGCAGCGAGGGTAAGGAAGAGGGAGCAAGGAGAAATAAGAGGGAGGCAAGGGTAGGGGCGTTGAGGCGGTGTGAACTGATGGAAGGTTACCAGAGGAGGAGGAAGAGAGATGGCAAGTCAGAGGCACTTTTATGGGAGTCGTCGCGGCAATTTTACAGAAGCCATTGATGATGATTGAAAATTCTCGGAAAATAAATCAAGTTACAACCCTCCTCTCCTTCCGTCTCATCGTTCTGCTATTTTTTCTTCTTCCGTTCGTTCTTGTAATTCTTCTTCTTACGATAAATTTCCCTGTTGCTCCTCCTCCTTCGTCTCTTCGTCTTCCTGTACTCCCTTCTTCCTTCCCATCTTTCTGCTGTTTTTGTTTTCTTCTTCTTCTGCTGGTTCTCGTTCTTTTTTTCGGTCTCTACATCCCACTGTTGCTCCTTCTCTTGCGTCTCCTGGTCTCCCTATTTCCTTCTCCTTTTTCTACAATGTTTTTTTATGTCTGATTTTACTTGTCTTTTGTCGTCCATCTTTGCCTCCTTTTCTTCACTGTCTTCCCTTTTCCACCTTCTATTGTCGTTCTTTATTCACTTCATACTACTGTTTTAGCGTCTCGTAACTCGCCTTCTTATACTCCTTCCCTTTCTGATTCTACTCTAACTACTGTTCGCCCTTCGCCGCCTTTTCTTTCCTTTCTTTCTTTCATCTTCTTCACAATCCTTTCTCTTCCTCGTCTTCCTATTCCCTTCTTCTTTTCCTCGTCTTATTTCACTCTTCTACAACAATCACTTTTCTTTCTCGTCTTCTTCACAATACTTTATCTTCCTTGTCTGCTTTCTATCCCTCCTCTTAGTCTTTTTTTCCTCCCTCTTCCTCACAGTCCCCTTCGCAGCTCTTGGTCGTGTTGTCGGCGTGTATCTGACGCACAACGTAGAAGGTGTAGCCAGAAAACACTCCGTTGCGTCATTGCCTCCTGTTTCACCTTCGTGCGGTTCTGAGTCTTCATTTCATCTTCTCACGTCCACACCCATCCTACAAGCTTTTCATCCTCTTCATTTTCCCCTGAGTACAAGATTATATTTTCTACTTTATCAGAATTCAAAACTCCCCCTCTGCTATCATTTTACATCTTTTTCACACTTCACTTTTTGAGATATTACGCCCACACCCAAGTTTCTCTTATATAACTCGAACACCTTTAGGGCATAAGTCTTTTTCCTCACACTTCTCTCCTCAGTTACCTCTTCTATCTCCTCCTCCTCCTCCTCCTCCTCCATTGAGAAACTTGAGAAAGTGCAGCGACGCGCCATAAAAATTGTACCATCGTTGAGGGTACAGCCATATAAAGAAAGGCTCTCTTCACGTTGGAAAAGAGAGAGCTTCGAAAGGATTGGATAAAGGTCTTTAAATACCTAGACAAGTTTTAGTAACGTCGACGTGGAGCTCCAAACTAAACCGAGAGATTAAAGTCACGGTCAATCCACGCAAGGGAAGGGTTTTATTCTCGAACAGAGTTATCCGCTACCGGAATTCATGAACGACCAACAAAAAAAAATATCGCAGTAACCATTATTTTATTGCGCCAAGAGTGAATTGCACGGCCCCGCACTTCGTTCCTAGATCAAGCGCTTTAATCTGTTCCGTTGATCAATGACGTGCCTGAAGAACTGATGAATTCACTGAAACAGGCAGTTGTGTTACAAGTCAATAGGCTGGCTGTTAGCGGTTCTTTCATGTTTCCTCCCCCTCCCCTCCTCTTCCTCCTATAATCAAGTTTTTCTTCTTTGTCTACTATATTTTCCAATTTTCATTCGGTTTCCCTCGTCTCCCGCCACCACTGTCTCCCCACCCGTACCCCCATCTACGCCACCATAGTTTCCGCCATCCATAGCTAAGCACATACCCCGGTTAACAGTATCGTGAATCATGATTTCATAAGTATTAATCTCTTTATTCCTTCACGCCCGAAGGTAGCTGGATGCTCGGCACGGTACGGATGGATCCCTGGTAACTATGAATGAAAAAGTGTGGGCAGAGGCTAAGGTAAAATTAGTTTTTTTGTCCTCTTTTTTTCGCTCAAAGCATAGTGATCTAAATGACCGGAATGACAAGACAAACAAATCGAAGCGCGGTGTGTGTGTGTGTGTGTGTGTGTGTGTGTGTGTGTGTGTGTGTGTGTGTGTGTGTGTGTGTGTGTGTGTGTGTGTGTGTGTGTGTGTGTGTGTGTGTGTGTGTGTGTGTGTGTGTGTGTGTGTCAATGCGTTGTTGTGTGTAAAATTAGTTAAAAAAAAAATTCATTAATAACAGCCGAGCACCGGGCCCGAGAGGTTAATTAAGAGCCGGAGCTTACTCTCAAATACACTGTGTGCCGATGCAGCGAGTAAGTGTTGCTGGGGCTGGGCGTGATGCAGAGCGAGGCACATGTTAGGGCACGTATTGACTTAAGAGTCTGAAGGCACCTGACTGAGGGAAGTTTGTACCAATAAAACTAATAGAAAGATAAGAAAAAACAATGACGTATCAGTTCAAGCAATCTCTTCCTATTACTCGTGAAATCCCTTTATTTAACAGCGTTTCCTCTGGTATTACTCACACGCAAGATACAACTTCCGTGCTTCACTTTTTGCTATAAAATGTTACAATTTTAAGTCGCCAGCAGCACAAACACGCTCAAGCTTTCTGCCTTCCCTAATCGCTTTGAAAGCTTATAAAACTTGCAGATTTTTACACTCCAGAAGCAGGAATCTAATATGCAGCATTGGACCTGTTATCACTGAGGCACTAATGTACCTCATAAAATAAGAACCGAGTCGATCATATTTTTTCCCTTCTTACTTTCGTAGCAGCGTGGTGCAGAGGGGGAACGGGGGAAGGGAAGGGATAGGCGGCGTGGGACAGAGGGAAAGGTGTGGGGCGAGGGGAGACAGGGAAAGTGAAGGGACGGGCGGCGTGGGACAGAGAGTCATGTGTGTGGCGAGGGGAGACGGGAGAAGGGAAAGGACGGGCGGCGTGGCACAGAGGGGAAGGTGAGGAGCGAGGGGAGACAGGGGAAGTGAAGGGACGGGCGGCGTGGGACAGATAGTCATGTGTGTGGCGAGGGGAGACGGGAGAAGGGAAGGGACGAGCGGCGTGGTACAGAGGGAAAGATGTGAAGAGGAGACGCACCTTCTGCCACATGCGGGTAAGATATCATTAGATCCGATCCAGAATGTTTTTACACTTTTTCAACAACACATTACAATTTCACATGTCCTTACTCTCACCCTCCAGCGGCGTTAAAACCCAAACAGTCACCTCCCCTTCCACTCCTTCCCTTCCTCCATTAACACCCATTACTCCCTATTAGGATACCAGAGTGATAACGCGTGTAATTAAAGCTACGGATTAATTTAGCAGCAGTGGATTTGCCTCAGAGAGAGAGAGAGAGAGAGAGAGAGAGAGAGAGAGAGAGAGAGAGAGACAAATATACAAACGGACAGAGACAGACCTTGTAATTTTGATAAAGTTGCAACCATTATAAAACATAACATATTACTCTCTCTCTCTCTCTCTCTTTCACACACACGCACACACACACACACACACACACACACACATACACAGACACACACATACACCCACACCAACACCCACATACGCGCACACTACCCCTCCTCTCCCCCCCCTACCCATTCCCCCTAACCCCTCCCCCCCCGCCCCAGCCGACACAATAACACTCACCCGATATTTACCAAAGCATTTTTCCTCTTTTATTTTTCCCCGGGGCCGCGTGTGCCGCTAAGTGAGTGGTGGTTGTGATTTTTGCCTCCCGCACCCCCGCGACCATGTTAAGAGGATAATCTGATAAACGACTCACAAAACGCCGCATATTTGGCCGCTCATGGAGGGGCGTTTGCACACAGCACCCGTCGTTAGTGAGAGAGAGAGAGAGAGAGAGAGATATATGTCGGACATAAAGAGGATGGCTAATGTGAAGAGGTTTAATTGTGGACATAAATATATATTACCAATTTATCGCTATTAGTTTCATAAACGTGGTAGATATCATTATTATATATTATTATTATCATTATTATTATTTTTTTTTTTTATTATTATTATTATTATCATAAATAGGTATGAAAAGTGTTGTTTTTATTATTGTTATTTTATAGTATCTTCATTTTATCATAATTATATTACTACTACTACTACTACTACTAATAATAATAATAATAATAATAATAATAATAATAATAATAATAATAATAATAATAATAATAATAATAATAATAATAATAATAATAATAATAATAATAATAATAATAATAATAATAATAATAATTATAATAATAATAAAAATAATAATGGTTTATTTTTATTACTACTACAACTCGTCGCCTGTGATTAACGAAATTTTACTCTTTATTCAAATAAACCTAAACAGAGAAATGCGCATCCAGAGCAATTTTATTTGACCCACTTTACAAACAAATATTCACGCGTCCAGGTCGAGCAATACAAGAAAAAGGGAAAATAAATGTTACATATTATTTTCTCTTTATGACTTATGCAGTCTCTCTCTCTCTCTCTCTCTCTCTCTCTCTCTCTCTCTCTCTCTCTCTCAGCGAACATACCCACACAGACGCCAAAACTTTCCCATTCCGGCAAGGCGCCCTCCCAGAGTACCTTTCCCTTTAAACCTTTCCTTTCGCCTCAGGTGCAGCTCTTCGCTCTTCAAAGTCAGAAAGCCTCAAGAATCCAGAACACTTTTAGGTCGAGCCGCTCAAAGCTGAAGGAAACCTATAAAACTCCAAAGATTCTTAATGCCCAACTCCCAAACTTTTCCTCACCAACTCCCTCCCCATCTGTCAACTGTTGGGCTTATTCTTAACTTCTCGTTCTAATCAGAGTTCTAAAGTAATCTCGTCGCCTACCTGTCTCTTGTCTCTTTCTTTGACGGAAATCTCCACACTGTTCTCTTGCTTTTTTTTTTCTTACCTTTGAGATCACATTATTTTCAGTGTTCTGCAAGCATACCTCGTAACCCTATGGAGATGTCCCGATCTTTTCAATATTTCTTAGTTTCTAGTGTTCGTTAATTAATATCCTTAATATCCCGTTCTAATCAGAGTACTATACTGTTATTCCTTCAATCACCTCCATCTCAGGTTGTCACTGATTTCTTTTACTCAAAATATAAATGTTTACCTTTTGTCTCTAATATCAAACAAATCTTTCTTTAGTCTGTATGTTTTCCTTACACCATTCTTTTTCCTTTCATTTGTTTGTAACCACTTCTTTTACCTGTTTAGTCTAAATTCAATAACTATTTATAAACGTTCATTTTTAGAGCCTAAATATAGCGCTTATTCAACCATACTATTAACCCTTACGTCGATCATTATTCATTTTCTCTGCCTTTCTTAATGTATTTACAACGTTTCATTTACATTAACTTTCTCACAATATTTTCATTTCGCTCAGTCAATCATTAATTTTCTCCCACCATTCCTATCCTCGTCCGTCTTCCGATCAATATTCATTCATTATTCCTGCCTTTCTTAATAGGTTTCATTTACACTAACTTTCTCACAATATTTTCGTTTCACTCAGTCAATCATTTTCCCCCGCCATTCCTATCCTCTTTCGTCTTCCTTAAACCTCCCGTTTCCGCCCCTTTCCTCACTCCTCCTCAAACCAGCCAATATGTCAGGCTCCGTTTGCTTGTCTTCATCCAATCATCTAATCTGAGCCGCGTCTTCACCAGCTGAGACTCACGGAGGGAAGGAAGCCGAGACAAACCAATCTGTCCGTCAGTTTATGTTTGTCACTCAGTCTTCCTTCTTATAGTCCTTTTGCCTGTGTCTTAGGAAGTTGTGTGTGTGTGTGTGTGTGTGTGTGTGTGTGTGTGTGTGTGTGTGTGTGTGTGTGTGTGTGAAAACACGTTAGAAAGGAAAAGTAAGGCTTTAGCTTCTTTAAACATGTATGTCGTACTTCTCGAATTTAAACAAATATAATTATGTCTAAAGAGTATACCTTATCTTTGTTTACAGGTGTATACTGTGCCTCCAATGACCTCAGCACTGCAATACGAATCTCTCCCACACGTCACTGAATGAGGGTGGGGCCTGAGATAGGTTTGAGGGCCGTAATGCAGCGGTGGTTGGCTGGGCTGCCTGGTGCTGTGCATGGCAGGGAAGGGAAGAGAAAGGACGGGGAGTGTCCCACGTCGGGGCTGGCATGATGGGCGAGATGGCACCGCTCAGCCGCATTCAGTGCGCCATTTAATATCTCAAACCTGACAACACAACAGATGCAGCCTCATACGTGCTCTGAAGGGGGACAGTTCCCATCTCTGCACCATCAGTAGTGACTGGGCATGGTTGTGTGGTGCAAGAGGCGGTATATGAGGGCCGTGGTGATTACAGTGGTGTCCCACAAGGGGCCTCCTCGTTCCGCAGACATTATGCTGATCCTGGCGTGGACACGTGGGGCTCAGGGAGGCGCGGAAGGAGCCGGATGAAAGGAATAGGTGGGCTGGTCTGGGCCACGGCGCATTAGTGTTTCACGGACTAAGGGTGTTGAGCTGCCTAGCGACACGGTATATGGCTGGTTAGATGCGTGTAAATGGTGTTCACAGCCAGGATTATCACTCCCTCTTGCTCAACTGACAACGCACTAGCGAGCCTCACTCAACCTGCCATGAGCCTCTTCTCCCCGCCAGTCCTCGCGCCCCTCCATGACAATACTAACAATAATGGCATGCTCCGTGGTTCTGGAGGTACTTTCCTTCATTCAGTTACATAATCGTTCATCTGCTGAGAGTTCCTTTTAACTTTGGAAGTACACACACACCACCCACTGTACTTAATTCGTCACCAAGAGGAAATGAAATATCAAGTGTATCAAAGCATCATTGTCTTAAAGGCGGCACGAAGACAAACTGACACCGCCTCTTAGGTTGATAATGTCGCCTCACTTAAAAGTCAATAGCTCCTCTTCTTACGTGGAGATGCCAATGTTTGTTTTAGCATTAAGAATTATTTTTGCTGTTATGATAGGTAAGAAAGATTATTATCACTAACACACAGGTAAATCAAAACTAAACCCAAACGAAACCACGAACGAATAACTCCTCTGAGGCACACAGCCTTGGATAAGGACCCGCCAGCCTTCCCGCCCTGCAGTGTCTGCTCAGCCCGCCGGGACAGAGCCCCCCGCAGCCTGTATCCACGAACAACCTTCACCTTCTCGGGATATAAATATATATATATATATATATATATATATATATATATATATATATATATATATATATATATATATATATATATATATATATATAAAGACCTATTTATGTTATCCTTCATATTACATAACGGTAGGTTTCAAGAACGCATGCTGGAGAAGTATTGAAGAAAATACATGACACACAGCCCATCGACAAAACTGCAATCCATTCCAGCACTACACACACACACACACACACACACACACACACACACACACACACACACACACACACACACACACACTCTCTCTCTCTCTCTCTCTCTCTCTCTCTCTCTCTCTCTCTCTCTCTCTCTCTCTCTCTCTCTCTCTCTCTCTCTCTCTCTCTCAACCAGCTGTTCATCCTTCCTTTCAGGCTGGTCGATAAATGGGTACCTGGAGAAAAGTGGGGAAGGTAAACTGTGGTAACCCGGATGTCACACTGGCCCTGTGTCCCGGGGTAATGGGCTCCCTCCCACCACAGGCTCAAGGGCCAATGCGACGAAGGTGAGCACCGAGGCCAAGTGCAGCTACAGCGTATGCCCCCAACTTTACCTTTGCCTATCTATTTATCTATCTATCTGTCTCTCCCATACTTTCCTCCCTCCATAGGTAACGCGTTTGCTATTCAGATACATGATTTACGTGCCCTTTTCTGATATGGAAAGAGGATTTTCAACGTATACGGTCAGTTTCAATAGGCCGTCTTTGAACCCAAGAATGAAATAAAAAATGGCTTCCCAATATCGCCCTAAAAGATCCATCTCTCTCTCTCTCTCTCTCTCTCTCTCTCTCTCTCTCTCTCTCTCTCTCTCTCTCTCTCTCTCTCTCTCTCTCTCTCTCTCTCTCTCTCTCTCTCTCTCTCTCTCTCTCTCTCTCTCTCTCTCTCTTACACACACACACACACACACACACACACACACACAAACACAAACACATTTTTTTCTTTTGTAGTTAAGATATCTATATCAGAGACATCAATCCCCGTACACGAACGTAACTCTATTCGTGGTGGTGACCGGCGCCCAGGTGCACACGCCGGCGAGGGGAACATGTAAAGAATATTTATAAATGAAAGATATTGATAGATGTGTTGTCCCGCGAGGCCATTTTTCATTCCACAGTGAAAAGAGGTTATCCTAAAACTTATGTAATCTTTTCAATATTTCAGTATTTTATATTTTACATATTTATACATTTGACATGTTTTATGGAGTACATAAAAAGCCAATGTAAAAATAACTAAGGGTAAGAAATATATTACTCGATATTATCTAAACTATCAGGGAGGGATATGAGTAGCTACAGACAACACTAGTGTGTGTGTGTGTGTGTGTGTGTGTGTGTGTGTGTGTGTGTGTGTGTATGTGATTACGCGCTTTTTTATCTACTCGCTTACTAGAGCGCCAACACACACACCGTGCGAGTGTGTGTTTCTATTTGTTTATTCAAGAGTACAGAGGTACGCTGGTTTAAATATGAATCTGGCATGTACACACTTTTTTCAGTGGGTCGTAGCGGAGAAATGGAAAGTGGGCAGTGAAGCGATTTAACATTCACCACACTCACCCACACACCCACTCACCCATCCATCCATACCCACACCCACACCCACACACAGACAGACGGGAAAACATAAAGAGAATACAACTTTTTCTTCTCTTCTCCTCACTTGTATCCTTGTGTTGTGTGCATCAGCTACACACACACACACTCTCTCTCTCTCTCTCTCTCTCTCTCTCTCTCTCTCTCTCTCTCTCTCTCTCTCTCTCTCTCTCTCTCTCTCTCTCTCTCTCTCTCTCTCTCTCTCTCTCTCTCTCTCTCTCTCTCTCTCTCTCTCTCTCTCACAAAAAAAAAAAATCATAACAAATCTCGTCTAAAATGTCACCTAAAGACACTATTTTTCGCACCATAACAACACCCAACATCTTTTCCCCTTTCTCCTCCTCTTATTTCCCCATCCTCTAACTTCTTCGCTCCTCCTCTATACTACAGGGACTTTCAGAGGCAACTTGTTATTCATCTTCGCAATCGCCGCCCAACGCTGATCTGCTTGTTTATGCCCACTGGGGGAACTCTTTGACCACATGGGGGCACTACACAGGCTGATCCGATGGCGTGGAGAACAGGAGGGAAGGCAAGGAGTAGGAAGGGAAGAAAAATAGGAGCAGGAGAGGCTGGGAACATGACGAGAAGGAGAGAAAGGTGGGAAATGAATGGAAAGGGATTTTAAGGGAAAGGAAGGAAGGAGGGAAGAGAGGGAAGGAATGGAAAGTGAATATAAGACAACTACGAACAGAAGGAAAGGATGGAGATATAACGGTAAAGAGGGAAATGAAGGGAAAAGGATTTAAAGGAAAAGAAGGAAGGAGGGAGGAAGGGAGGGAGAGAACGACAAATCAAGGAAGAAATGTGGAGGAATGGAACGTGAAGAAGAGGAAGAAGGAAGGAGGCAATTAAGAAAAGATGAAAAAAAGATAAAGGAGTGAGAGGAAAAGTGGAAAAAAAAAAACCAGAGGAAAGAAAGAGGGAAAAAGGAAGTGAGAGGAAGACTGTTAGAAGTGAAAGAGGGGGAGGGGGGAGAGGGACATGATGGAAATAGGATAGGACCGAGAACTATGCTGAAGGGAAGGAAGTAGAGGAAAAGGAGGGAATAGAAAGAATTACAGGCGAGGATAGGGCAAACGGAAATACAAGTAAAAGGGAGGAATGAAGCAAAGGTGGAAGGCCATAGTGGGGAAGGGAGGTGAGGAAGGAATGGGGATAGTAAAAGAGGTAAGAGATGGAAGGCCGAGGAGGAGGAACGAAAGAGGAGGAGGGAGAGTGCTAACAAAGGTGGTCGTGTCTGGTGAGGCACCGTGGCACTACTCTGGTCTGGAATGTGTGTTCGCGGTACTTGGTTTGTAGTACACGACACTTCATTTCCCTTGGTAGCTGTCAGGAGTTTTAGCTATTCTTCTTTCTGGTTTGTCTTTTTTTTTTTTTGTATTTTGTATCAGAAAGAGCAGGGCAAGGACACAATAATACTGCTTAAACAAATGGATACAACACGAGGCACTAATAAGCAGGGGAGGGGGACGCCGCAGCACAAATATCGGTCCTAGTTACAGAAACGTCTGCATCGTGCACGGGTTAATCTCGTAAGGAGTAATGAAAAATTGGAAGGAGGATCATTACGTATAGGTTTTAGTAATAGAGATTAATTAATGTGATGTTTTCCTCATTTCTAATCCTGAGCTTCTTCCAGTGTACTTTCCTTATGTATTCTTCCCTGATTCCCTGATTATATATATTTATTAATTTATACAACACAACACTAAAAAAGCTTGTTCTCACTGCAAGGAAGTGCATCTTTGAAGCTTAAAAATACTTCACTGTTCTTATTCTTATATAATTTTCTCTGTACTTGTAATATCACATTTAGTTTCTAATTATCTTAGACAACACAGCAATTTAGTAATTTACGCCGCTGTTGCTTTGCTCACCAACACAATATATTTTTATTATCCTGGTTACCATAAGGTCATAAAACAAAACAATTTTTTTTTTCTTCCAAGGTATAAAAATATACATTATTCATCTTTTTTACGTTTCCAATGCCATGAGTATGGGGGTGCCAGCTTTCCCCTCCCCTGCTACAGATTTGTCCCCTGCCGGGCAGCGCCGGAATACCTACACAGTCTCCCCTGCCACATCCGCGCCCCCTGCCGGGCAGCGCCGGAGTACCTACGCAGTCACTCGCCGCCCTAAATATGGAAACCTTCAAGCGTAAACAAACTCCTTTTATCGATCAGGTTCAAAGGATTTAAAAATTAATATTTACTCGAAATTAACTCCCGCAGAATAGGCAGTACGCAGTCAATGGATCTAATTTTCCAGAGAGCTGCTCCCAGAGAAACAAATTGAGCAAACACTTCACGCATAAAACAACCTCATCCGAATGAGGCTCTGAGGGAAGGGACGGAGCGCTCCGGCCAGACAGGACGGAGAGGACAGGCGTAAGTACTTCATAAAACTAGACACACAAATATTAAACAGTATTTAAAGAAAGACGAATCGAAACACTAGATACACTGATATACCAATTATAAACGAAAGCAGTTACCATTTGTCCTCTCTCTCTCTCTCTCTCTCTCTCTCTCTCTCTCTCTCTCTCTCTCTCTCTCTCTCTCTCTCTCTCTCTCTCTCTCTCTCTCTCTCTCTCTCTCTCTCTCTCTCTCTCTCTCTCTCTCTCTCTCTCTCTCTCTCTCTCTCTCTCTCTCTCTCTCTCTCTCTCTCTCTCTCTCTGTTGGCGAGGCGAACATAAAATAAAATGAACAACCACATAGGAAAACTCGTTTCTAAATAAATAAAGAATATACAACTCAAAAATTACAATCACATATCAAACACACAAACTTGTGTCGCATATATATATATATATATATATATATATATATATATATATATATATATATATATATATATATATATATATATATATATATATATATATATATATTCAGAATAAAAGACGAGAACTAATCACAGTCATCTAAACGATAAATTATCACAGTCATTTAAACGAGAAATAATCAGAGTCATTTCACCTATTTATATGCGTACACACACACACACACACACACACACACACACACACACACACACACACACACACACACACACACACACACACACACACACACACACACACACACACACACACACACACACACACACACACACACACACACACACACACACACACACACACTCTTTCCTTCATTACTTTTCTTAAATACATACTGGGTCATACCTAAAGGAGAACGAAGCGAAGACAAGGTTCAGACTTTTAAGATTAAGGCTCCCGGGAAGCTTCAAGTAACTCTTTCAAATGATCTCCGGAAAGAGGGACATTATGCCGCTCCGCCGTGACCGAGCCTTAAGCCGGGAAAGTTAAATGAGGCTGAGCTGTTGTGGCGCGGAGACGGCGGCGGCGGCGGAGCAGGGGTGGGGGTGGGGGGGTGGGGGGGGGAGGAGGAGTTGGCGGAGGAGGAGATGTAGGAGAACTTGGTGACGAGGAAGCCAAACAGGAGGACGATGAAATTTTTTTTCTAGGAAGAGGAAAGAGAAGAAACAAATGAAAAAAATAAGATTTAGTAAAAGAGAAGTTGAATAGACTGACGGTCCAGATACAGAGGAAAGGAGCAATGAAAATGTAGAAGAAAAAAAACCCCTTAAATGTAGGGTTTAATAAAAGGAAAAGATTGAGGGCAAAAAAACAGTGGAAGAGGAGGAGGAAGAAGAGGCGGAGGAGGAGAGGGAAACACAGGTAGGCAGAAAGATAAGCTGTATGAAAAGAAAAAAAAAAAAGATGCTTAAAAACTAAGAAAAAAACAATAAATAAAACACCCACGGAAGTAATAAAACACGAACCAAACAAGAGAACACAACTAAAGATAAAGAATAGAATAGAAAAAAATAACTACTATAAATAACAGTCAAGCCAATTCCACGGCAGTATATAAAAACAATAAAAAGTCAAACATCCGGAGCGAGATCAATTTTGTGTCCGTGGCGGCGGGCGTGAATCTCGTGTCCTGACTAATGGTGCGTCTACTGCGGGTCGAGACAAAAGGGTTCAGACAGGCGAAATTAATCTTCATGTCCCGTAATGCCCATATTATTAGCTTAGACCTGATGAGGATTCCGAGTACATGGAGAGAGGCCTGTTTGTCTGGCTTGCGGAGTGGCTTGCTCTGTCTGTCTGTCTGTCTGGTTTCATGCCTGTTTTGTTGTCTTTTGTATGTAGAATTCACTGATTAAATGTATCTGGCATCATGGAGCCTATTAGATATTTTATTACCGTTCTTAATTAGTTTTATTATATTATGTTTTTATACTTCACTATTTCATCGAATCAAGATATCATTTCGATGTGTGTGTGTGTGTGTGTGTGTGTGTGTGTGTGTGTGTGTGTGTGTGTGTGTGTGTGTGTGTGTGTGTGTGTGTGTGTGTTTAATTACAAAATTACACACACGAACAATCTCCCTCCAGTGGCAATGTGTACATTCTCCCCCAATGCATACACACGCTGCGTTTCACATTTACTCTAACGAAACACACACACACACACACACACACACACACACACACACACACACACACACACACACACACACACACACACACACACCTTTGTAGTGGAGTAGCTCGTGGGGCCGGCTCACAACCTAGAGGTCCCGGGTTCTATTCAAGGGAGGTGTGGTGACAAATAGCACGTCTCCATGCATTCAAGCGCCAAGTAAATCTAAGCATCTATTCTGTAGTGAATGGGTACCGGGTGTTCCGTTTCCTAGCCGTGTGTGTGTGTGATGGGATGTTTCAGCCGTACCAAAATATGCACTCTGCAGCTTCAAGGTCGTGGACGGTATTGACTGGCAAACCGCGAGTCTAGCACTTTGGTGGGGAAATGACACACACACACACACACACACACACACACACACACACACACACACACACAAATAATGACGCTGCGACTTTCTAATTTCAAAACACTCTTGTCACTTCATCCATTCTCTTCCAACCCACCTAATTATGGTTCCCACGCCCTTCATTGCCATTCTTTATCATCCGTCCCTCTGCTTGCCTCTCCCCTCAGTATTCTTTATGAACCGCTGCACAAGCATAGGGCGAGGCAAAGAAAACGATCATAACCGGTCGGAATCCTTTGTTACCCTTCCAGGAACACGGAGGGAAGGGCTGAACACTAAGACATTTAGGACTAAGGAATGTACCATGAGGAAAAAAAAAAAAAAAAAAAAAAAACTATTCTTTGGACTGACGTAACCAGTGAGGTGATCTGAATATTATATAAATGATAGTGAAAAACAGATTAGAGAGAATTCAGCCTCAGCTGGGATATCAGCTGAGAACAACGAGAGAGAGAGAGAGAGAGAGAGAGAGAGAGAGAGAGAGAGAGAGAGAGAGAGAGAGAGAGAGAGAGAGAGAGAGAGAGAGAGAGAGAGAGAGAGAGAGAGAGAGAGAGAGAGAGAGAGAGAGAGAGAGAGAGAGAGAGAGAGAGAGAGAGAGAGAGAGAGAGAGAGAGAGAGAGAGAGATAGAGAGGATAGAGAGTGGAGAGAGAGAGAGAGAGAGAGAGAGAGAGAGAGAGAGAGAGAGAGAGAGAGAGAGAGAGAGAGAGATAGAGAGAGAATATTATATCGGTTAAAATGATTAACAAAGAGAGAGAGAGAGAGAGAGAGAGAGAGAGAGAGAGAGAGAGAGAGAGAGAGAGAGAGAGAGAGAGAGAGAGAGAGAGAGAGAGAGAGAGAGAGAGAGAGAGAGAGAGAGAGAGAGAAAAGAGCGGGTGGGTGGGTGGGGGGGCACTAGCAGCAGCAGACGAGCTAAGTCATTCTCGGCAGCGCTGAACCTTGTAATTGGGTTTTCCGACAAGACGACTTAGCAGGACTTTTGACTGCAACTTCCTTCGAGGTGGTCCGGGGGAGGAGGGTCTCTATGCAGCCTTCACGGGGAGAGGAGAAGGAGGAGGAGGTAGAGGAGCAACAGGAGGAGGAGGAGGAGGAGGAGGAGGAGGGGGAGGAGGAGGAGGAGGAGGAAGAAAAACAGAACAAGATGCATGATGAGAAGGAATGGAAGTGTTGCCAAAAGGGACAGGAGGGGGCGTAGTTGTGCGCGGGAAGGAGATATTAGAGTAAGGAGGAACAAGAGTTTGTGATTGGAAGCAGAGCGAGAAAAGGATTAAATGAGGAGGCATAGGAGTCGGAAAGGGAAAAAAGAAAGGTAACACTTGGCATGACTATATAGGAAAAATACAGTAAGAAAGGCAGGTGGAAAGGGTATGTCAGAGGAATGCTAGTATGTGGAAGCAGAGGGAGGAGGGCGTGAACCTATGGAGCCGAGGAAGGAATGGAATGAAGCAGATTGGAGAAGCGGAAAAAGGGGAAGCAGGAATGTGAGACGAAAGGGGTCGAGAGGCATAGCGGGAGAGCTTGGCGGGCCTGGCGGAGGCGTCTCCCTGAAGAAACGGATGTCATTAAGGCGGCAGGATATTGCGTAACTTTTTGACGGGAACGCGCGACGATTAGCCAGGTGGGATTGACATCCATGATTCCCACCCCCCCAGCCCCACCCCCACCCATCCGCCATCATTTCCTCCAACATACACCTGAAATATACAGCAAAAATTTAAATTCCTTCTTCTCTTCCCAATTACTTTTCACCTATGTCTGTCGGTTTGCTTGTTTTTCTGTATATCTCATCAAGCACCAACATATATTATTGTCAAACACACGACTTTAATGTGATTATGGTGTGTGTGTGTGTGTGTGTGTGTGTGTGTGTGTGTGTGTTAAAGCTAGTGGTGTATCGTAATGCTGCAGACAGTTGTGGTGTCATAGTTTCAAAACATATTGAATTCACGACCAAATTGCGAGCAGTTTAATTCCTCAGGTATCAGAGTACGTCAGAATGTGTGAGTGTTATCATTTAACGCTCGGGGGAACATAACTCAATTTTGCTTGTGTGCAAGTTTCATGTTGCGTGCGTGCTGCTTCGTGAGCCGTTGATAAGATGAAGTGTGTAAGAGGATTGGCATTAGAAGGGGAGAGGGAGGGACAAGGACGGCGGTGGTATAAAAATATAGGAAGGTAGAGGGAGGGAGGTTAAAAGAGGAGACAGGCAACAGAAAAATACAGGGTATGGTTGACAAGATTGACTTTACCGTTGATAACACAGAGCAGCATTTGCATTGATCTGTCCGATCGAAGGTAGCGACATGGATTATCATTTCCAGGTGAAAATACACACACGCACGCACGCATACATGCATGCAACTCCTCCCCCCTCCACACACACACACACACACACACACACACACACACAGTTCCTCCTCGGTGCAACACTTTTAATTCGCTCCATCTCAAACAGGACAGAAGTGTTGCAAGGTAGAAGGCACACTAACGAGACACACGATACGGAGACCAATGTTCGAAGGGAATACCTCAGTTATCAATCAGGGTGCGTGTCGCCTACCCCACCCTATGAAGCCAAGCCCAAAGGTTTCTCGGAGCATGTCTTCCTTTCCCACGTACAGCATGGCAGGATCTATGGACATACACGGGCCACTGATTACAAGAAAGCCAGAGACGCTACAACATTTCCTCACTCTTTTTGTTCCCGCACACCGCCACCATCTCTCTTAATGAGGAACCTCCGTATATCACACCTGTATTTTCTCATTGCCGTTATTACACACTGAATGACCAGCTATGGTGACATTCCAGATATCTACAACTACATACGTATGTATAATCTTAGTCTTGCCATCTGAAGAATGTTTTAATAATAAGAATAATTTAAAAAATAATTATATTGCTCCATATATCACTGACGTAAGAGAAGGTTGGCAAACATCAGCTGGAAACGTAAGCGGATGAAACGGAATAGAAAAATCCTGGAAAAAAAACGATAAATGACAAAAAAAAAAAAAAACGTTATACGACCTGAACGAAGAAAAAATATATAAAAACGGGTAATTTGTGTAATATAAAGATGGTAGATGAAAAAAAAACGAAAAGGAAAAATTGATCGGAGAAATAAAAATGTTGAATAACACGAAAGATTAAGGGTGACTTATAACGTCTTATGCACTCGTCCGAATGCACTCACGCACCCACTCACGGCAATATATTCACTGAACTCGGCGTGATAAAGTTATGGCGGGGCGTTGCCTTTGTCGTCACAACAAGCTGACTTAATTACTGAACGAAGAAAACTTGACGAAGACTCTTTACGCTTCAGCATTAACTTAGAAATTATAGACAACTTCATTAGTGTCCTTCCGTTGAGGTTCGCCCTTCTTACCTTTCGGGCTACAGAAAAATAACGAGGAAGGTAATTATCTCTCTCTCTCTCTCTCTCTCTCTCTCTCTCTCTCTCTCTCTCTCTCTCTCTCTCTCTCTCTCTCTCTCTCTCTCTCTCTCTCTCTCTCTCTCTCTCTCTCTCTCTCTCTCTTCGATCAATTAATACGTCCAAGATGAAGACAAAAAAAAAAGATGCTGGAGGTGGGAGTCACTTTCTCTTTTCTTTTTTTTCTTTTTTTGGGGGTCCATAAAATTCATACAAGACGAAAAAAAAAAAAGCGCCGAGATGAAGATTAGTGGACTCAAAATAAGGCTCGGAGGGACACCTTAAAAGTGCCTCCGGGGGCTCCGTCAACATTTACCTGCCGGGCGATAAAAATGTTTCAAAGGATATATTTTTTTGCCCTCCTTGATCATCCACTCTATCTGATTAACTCCTCCTTTCCACGGCTGCTTCTTGCCTCTATACCTCTTCTCTCTCTCTCTCTCTCTCTCTCTCTCTCTCTCTCTCTCTCTCTCTCTCTCTCTCTCTCTCTCTCTCTCTCTCTCTCTCTCTCTCTCTCTCTCTCTCTCTCTCTCTCTCTCTCTCTCTCTCTCTCTCTCTCTCTCTCTCTCTCTCTCTCTCTCTCTCTCTCTCTCTCTCTCTCACCGTCCCGCACTTCTTGTCTACCTCCCCTTTCTTATGCACACCCCTCCGTTCCTCCCTCCCCTCTTTTTTCTTTTCACATTCACTTTCCTTTCTGCAATCTTCCCTTCATCACTTCCCTCACATGATCTCTCCCGCCCTCCCACTTTCCCTTTTATCCGCTTCTCATCTCCTACATCGCCTTCCTCTCTCACAATTCCTTCATCTCACTAACACGTTTCTCCTCTCCTCCTCCGTCCTCTCCTTCCTCCTTCCCTCAACGCTTCTTTCATTTTTTCTCTGCTGTCCTCCTTTCCTCCTACCCCTCCTTGCTATTTTTCGTCCCTTTCTTGTCTCTTTTCTTTCTGAGGATATTTAAAGTGTCTTGGGGACTATAAAGACTGAGTCGAGAGGTTTTGAAGGTAAATTGGAAAGAAATGGTTTTTCTGTAGCTCCGTCTCGTCCAGTGAGCACTAATACTGCCTCTGTAATTAACAAATTAAAGAAGGGGAAGGGAGGGGAGGGGAGATGAGGAAGGGAGAGGGTAAGAGGGAATATGAGACGGAAGAGAAAGAAATTCTTCATCACGGGTAAAGAGCTTGAGGAAAGTGAAAAATCATGTCCGAAGATAAAGAGATTAGGAAAGAATGAGGTGTAGAGTTCTGAGTAATAAAAACAGAACATGAAAAATCAAAACATAAAAATAGGGATGACAGCGAAGAGATGTAGTAGTATTAATCATTTTCTCATTCCTTTGACAATTATTTCATTATCCTCTTCACGGGTCTTTTGTACTTCATATCAGTTCTTTAACTCAGGGACCAGAAATGAGACGGGAGCGAGACTTGACCAGAGCAAAACTATATCGTAGACTACTTTGAGCACCGCTGTTGTTTACGCTTTTAGTTAATTAATCTGACACTTATCGCAGGTCCTCGAGTGACGCAACGGATGCTCTGATTGGCGAGAAGGACAAGGTACACTCTCTCTCTCTCTCTCTCTCTCTCTCTCTCTCTCTCTCTCTCTCTCTCTCTCTCTCTCTCTCTCTCTCTCTCTCTCTCTCTCTCTCTCTCTCTCTCTCTCTCACCCTCCTTCACTCCCCTCCTCTGCTTGAAGTCCACTGAAGATCACACTAAATTAATCCTGTAATGGCCTCCCGGCAATAATCGGGTTATCAGCCTCGCCCGATGACCGCGGACAGCCGCCGGAGACTGATGGGACCGCCTGACGCAATAAGGTTCCCGGCCGCTGCCCCGCCGAGCAAACGATAGCAAAAGGTCGGAAGGGTTGCGGAGCCGACCTTAACGCCTTCATCTCCTCTCCCGTCCCTCGTCCCCTCCCTTCCTCACTCCCTCCCATTGGCGATTCCTGAGAGCCTAACAGCCACAATCAGCTGATGCCCAGAAAAGAATCCTTGTAGGTATTGGCCGGAATCCTCATTATCGCGACGCATTTTTCTGGGAGTCTGCCGTAAATTTCTCATTTTCTCCCTTTCCTCGCGTCCAATATCGCTCAGGCAGCCTAAAAAGACGGAAGAATGAAGAGGAAAGGAGGGGAAAAAATGGCTCCTGACGAGGTACATCTCGATGGCGTGACGTAATGATGAAAACTGGCGCTTATTGATGAATGGAGGAGGAGGAGGAGGAGGAGGAGGAGGAGGAGGAGGAAGAGAAGGAGGAGGAGGAGGAGGAGGAGGAGGAGGAGAAAGACGAGGAGGAGAAGGGCGAGGCGGAAGAGGAAGAGAAGTAAGATGGGAGGGAGAAATAAGAGGAGAAAAAGAAGGAGGAGGAGGAGGTTAAGTACGAGGGAGGAGGGGGTAGGCGTAACACGAGGAGGAGAAAAAGTAGTAGTAGTAGGAGGAGGAGGAGGAGGATAAGTACGAGGGAGGAAGGGGTAGGCGTAACACGAGGAGGAGAAAAAGTAGTAGGAGGAGGAGGAGGAGGATAAATACGAGGGAGGAAGGGGTAGGTGTATCACAAGGAGGAGAGAAAAAAAGAGGAAAAGTAGGAGTAGGAGAAAGCGAAAGAGAAAGAGGAGAGGTATAAGAAAGAGGAGATGCAGGAAGAGGCAAGGAAGAGGAGGAGGAGTAGGAAGGGGCGAAGGAAGGGCTTGCCTGGCACAATAAACACGACCCCTCCGCCGCCTGGACAGGGTGACCGATGGACACTCCCTGAGGGCGGAGGAACCTGAGTGGGTGGACGGGTCACTATTCACCCTCGTCCCCCGACACACTCCTGCTTCTACCCTTTCCATTTCCACCTCGCGACTCCTGACAAGCACTGACTTCTGAACGATTACCTTTCCGTTCCAAATCTCGTCCTGTTTCTGAACCACGCACGCCCACACTTCACAATACCTTTCCCCCTCGAACTCTACATTCTATACATCACCTTAAGCTTCGCCGAACAGACAGGACTTAGTTTTCAGTTTTCCTTTCAGCATAACCTCCTCCATTCCTTACTCCCCTCAATAACATGTCCTAATAATATAAAAGCAATTCTTCTCTTCATATATCAGATCCACTGCAGTTTCGAATGTATGGCAGAAGAAAAAAACAGGAGGCGGAGGAGGAAAATGAGTAAGGAGGAGAAGGAGCAAGAGAACAAGGTGAAGGAGAAGGAAGAGGAGGGGGAGGTAGGTATAAAAAAGGAGAGGGGGAGACGGTCGTGTACAAATGTTTTTGCCCCACAAATTCACTTCCATCAATCACATCCATGGCAGAGTTTTTATTCCAGCGTGTGGCCGTCTTCGTTTTTTTTGTTTGTTTTTGAGGCCGAAAGAATTGGAGGGAAAGAGGAAGGGAGGGGGGGCATGATATTATGAGTGTACGTTTTATGATATTGGCTCGAAGTTTCCTTTGAATATAATGTTTATCAAGCTATACCTGCCACTCTGCCATACTTGTATTTAGGGCAACGTTTATAATTAAAACAACAAAAGGGTTATGCAATTTTACAGTGAAAATGCTATGTTTAGTAAAAAAATAACTAAGTATTAACATATCAAATAAAACAGTCCTTGTGTGCCTGTTAGCTCTAACTTTCGACCCAGCAATCACTGCATTACCTGCAGAAACCGAGTCAACATTTTGATTTTAGAAATGTAAATAACCAGAGCACACAATGTGGGCGATGAAGAGGAAAATAGTTAATAGACAAAGTGGGTTAACTAGCAGGGTGGCGGATGAGTGGAAAAAGTAACCACGTATATAGCTGAGGCAAACAACTGAAAGACTTAAATGGAGATTAGATATTTATGGGTGGGGAGGGAGACTAGTGAATTAACGACTCTCAGGTGTTGCATGTGTACGCCGTCTGGCCTCTTGTAGCATCCTTATACCCTCGTGCACCCTTGTGTGAGTCTATTCAGCAACAAATATATACATACAAAAGTTGACAGACATAAATATGCTTAAATATATCTGAAATTCTTGTTTGATCAAATTCATGGTGAATAAAATAATGCTCTCTCTCTCTCTCTCTCTCTCTCTCTCTCTCTCTCTCTCTCTCTCTCTCTCTCTCTCTCTCTCTCTCTCTCTCTCTCTCTCTCTCTCTCTCTCTCTCTCTCTCTCTCTCTCTCTCTCTCTCAGCCCTTGGGAGTAACTGCCTGCCGCACCACCATCCATCACCACCATCACCACCGCTGCTGACATTCATCACCGCTGCTGATCGTGGACGTTGTTATTAATGGCACCGCCGAACACCTGTCATCACCGCCGAGGCCATTCATCACCACGCTAAGTCGTCATTATCACCACCCTCATCACAGGCACCACCAATACAAGCAGTCACAACAGCGCCACTATCATCACTATCTCCATAACACACCAAGCATCACCATCATTACAGTAATCGTAAACAGGGATGCCGTTACCAACCATGTCCTCTCCCTCCGTTTTAGAGCCCTTCTGAATCTCTCTCGTTTCGGTATTTTTCTCTCTATTTCTGTTTAAGGGCTTATCAGCTCTTTAAATATTTTGTTAGGCGCCAAGTTTCTGAACCGTATGTTATGACTGCCGGGATACATTGTACATTATGCTTTTCAGGCAATGAGGCTGGTTGGTATCGATGTCATTGCTATTTATCTAAAGCTCTTTAATTCATTCCTATTTTACGTTTGATATCTTTCTGGTGGGCTGGGTTTATACTAATTGTTTGTCCTGGAGATGTTCATTCCTTTACTCTCGTGTGGCTCAGTGGTCAGCGTGCTGGCTTGGTGATGAAGAGCCCAGCGGTCAAGTCCCGCCCGCCATGCACTAGAAACTGACAATTTTCAGCTATCGCCGAGTGCCCAAAGACAACCCACGTGCTATTCTGACGACCACCGATTCAGCCTGGACTTTAAAGGAGCGTTTCAGGGGATCAAGTGGAGCTCAGTGAGGCAGCATTGGCCAAGAAAGAATCGCACAGCTTTATAATTATTGACCGTTCTACTAATGGGCCGGGGCCAAACACTCATGAAGGCTTCAGCAACAACAACTGTACTCCACCTACAACAACTACACTCCACCTACAACAACTGCACTCCACCTCTATCTATACACCCTCACCAGCACCACCGTCAGCATCACCAGCGACGACACCAATAATCAGAGGCAGGAGCTCGCTTAATCGGCAGCCATATCCAAAACCAAGTGTCATTTAAACGGACAATGTCTCCAGTTAAGCGCGAATAATGGAATACCAAATGGATCCACTCGTCAAGGTGATTCACGTTGACACACAAAAGCGAACATGTTCCACGCGACTCTGGATGTGTTGACGATGCGACGTAAGACGATTAATTATATGAAAAGAGGTGACTGACTGGGGGAAGCGGTAGAAATGGGTGTATGTCGAATTGCGTGTTTGTGTGTGTGTGTGTGTGTGTGTGTGTGTGTGTGTGTGTGTGTGTGTGTGTGTGTGTGTGAGAGAGAGAGAGAGAGAGAGAGAGAGAATCAATAAATACAACAACGATGAAGCAATTAGTTATTCTGCATTGTATTGGATGAAACAGTCTCCCAAACGTAAAGCAAATAGGTTCTCCTGTTCACCCTCCGCTCTATCTACCTGTGCCTCAATACATCCCTGAGCAGCAACTTCTGATCTGACCAATTTATTTGTTACTGAACGATATGCTCCGACCACATACACTGTCCTTTGTATGCAGGGGTGTAGAGTCGGAGTCGGTAAAAATATCTCTTAACTCCTACTCCTTTCCGATACGTGTGATGTTGTGTGGCAGGGTGTGGTGTGCTGTGGTGTGTGGTGTGGCCGGGGTTTGATTTACCTACCAATGTACTGCAGAAGATGGGTAGGGGGGGTTGGGGGTGGAGTCGGATCCGGAGTCGTAACCTTAAAAATTCCTGGAGTCGTAGTCGGATTCGGAGTTGAATTTTTTTATCCGACTCCAAGCCCCTTAGTTGGCATTATAAAGCACTAATGGACGTATGGCTGAATAAAATTAAGTCACATTATAACTCGCGCCAGTTTTGCATGTAACGTTTTTACAGTAAAATCAAGTAAAATAATAAATAGGTAATCATATTAAGGCTTAGATGAAAGGCCCTTTGGCGCACTACTTGCACTTCATCATTTTAAATTAATTGAATCGCGTAAAATAAAAAGAGAGAGCATTTGAGCAGAAGCTGGATATTATTACCAGGATATGAGTTTTGTTATTGTGATATGAGAAACGGATATTGAGTTTCGTTCAGTATAATTATGTCTGTTTCTTGTCTGACACACACTCTCTCTCTCTCTCTCTCTCTCTCTCTCTCTCTCTCTCTCTCTCTCTCTCTCTCTCTCTCTCTCTCTCTCTCTCTCTCTCTCTCTCTCTCTCTCTCTCTCTCTCTCTCTCTCTCTCTCTCTCTCTCTCTCTCTCTCTCTCTCTCTCTCTCTCTCTTTCAGGCAATTAAACAGATGAAAATAAGTGAAAATGGGGAGGTGAAAACGGTTGAAGGCACAGAGCTAAAACATAAGGTTGTGGAAGAGATAATGACGGTGGAGTGGAGGAAAAGAAAGAGAAACAAGAAGGGTTGTGGGTGGTAACTGTCCGGGGATGGTACTTCCCTCTGTAAAATTAAACAACGCCTATTACAAGCTCCCTGCTACTCCTCAGGTGTGGTGTCACCTTCACCTGCCTAATGAGTGCCTTAAGGTTTCAGCTTCAGCGAGAAATTGAATCTATTAAAGACGAAAGACTGGATCCCTCAACCTTACTTTCATTTTGTTTTCTTTCTTGCGCTGCTGCTTCTTTCCTCCTTCGTGTAATCCTTGAATTTACGACCTACGGTATCCCCCCCCCTTTTTTAGCGAGATATCATTGTCCTTCTGTAATATTTCCATTGTAATTTATCTTTCATTTCTTTCCTTCCTATTTTTTGTATACATGCTAATTTATATAGCTTTAATATTTTTTTAGTATTATATAGAACTATTACATAGTATTACTTAGAGAAAAAGACTAACAATGTAAGAGATGAACTAAAAATGTGAAAAAAGGGAAATTGTGAAGTGAGTGAGGCAAATAAACAAAATCCTACGTAAGTATTACAGCAGCCAGGATTATATTAGCGAGGCGGTGCAGTAGCTAAGTGTCCCGCCCGGCACCGAAGCCGAGGAGCCGAAGGAAACCCACATGATACCCTGATGAACACCTGTCAACCCGGACTCCAGCGCAACACTCAAGATAATCAACTTGAGCTTCGGAGGGGGGCGGATGAGGTAAGCAAGAATGGCGCCACTATAAAACACTTGCACCATAGCAGTAACGGGATTTGACCAACCAAGAGGCCCAATCAATAAAGACTACCCGCGCTATGGGTCAAAGGAAACAAACAAAACAATAAAAAAGCGTTAAATCAGTTGAAACCGGTCAGATAATAAATATGGCTAGAGATCAATGCTGTTAATAATGCATGGGTGGAGCAAAGCAGCAACTGAAATAAAAACACGTTATATGAAACACATGTTGAGAAATGGCACTGAAAAGCCGGATGGAGCAGGACCAAAAAAGACATTCTAAGGCAGGAGAGCAAGTAGAGGAAGTGGAGGGGAAGGGCGGAGAGGCGAGGAAATAGACCTTCACGACACGCCGGTTACTTTTTCACCACGAAGCAGAGGGACACAGCACGGAGTGAAGACAGAGGAAACGAATGAGGAGGGGAGAACAGAGGGAAGGAGGAAAGAAAGAGGGAACACAAAGGCAGAGGAATGGAAAATGAAGAGCCGTACCTAAAGAAATACAGAACGTTAAATAATGTGACGAAAAATTAAGAAAACGACCGTAGAAAATTATTAACAGCAATGCCGGCAACGTGCAACACACACAGAAAAATAACAACACAGTAAAATAACGAAAAAATGAGTCTGAAAATAATACCCGTTTTTCTTTGCCGAGGCTGTGCAGCGAAACAAAAAAGTATGATCCTCACAAGAAAAATAAAACATTCTTTTTTAGATACAATATTACTTGAAAAGAAAAATGGATTTCAATGCCGTCAAAGATATTCTTGCAAGCTTTGTCTGTAGCATGTTATGTAATCCAGTTTCTGTCTTTGTTCCCATTACAATCCTTTTACGAAACTAACACGCCGATGTACCTCTAATCTTAAGTCATTTATCTTTTCACCTGATAATGCGTAAAAATCACAATCCTGGACGCCCCTGGCTGCCCTACCTGCCAAGCGTTTCCATGCTGCAATTTGGCGATTCAAAACTCCCTCCACATTTACATCGCCGAGAGGACATTAGCATTCAAAGTCATGCTTATTCCTACTCACGTCAATTAACAGTTGCCTCACACCCGGCCGGTCAGAGAGGTAATGAAGGGGCGATGAGTGCAGGTGAGGGGAACAGCGTCACCATGCACGAGTGGAAAGGCGGCAGGAAGTGTGTGAAGGTGTGCGAGGGGGTGAGGGTGCCAGCAGGGGGGTGATGCAGGAAGTTTGGCAAGTTGTTGATATACATAAGGTAAAATTTGCTGGTGCGGAGTTTTCACACACACACACACACACACACACACACACACACACACACACACACACACACACACACACACACACTCCATGGCGCAACTGGTTAGAGCGCTGTGCTGCCAGGCTTCAAGGTCTGACAGGGCGGCGGTTCGAGCCCGCTCAGGCCGGATTCTTTCCGTTGATTAGGAGTGGTTACTGTCCCCCTTGGAGCAAGGGGGATGGGGTGTATGGTGTGTGAGGTCCTGGCAGTACCCACAGATCGACGATAAAGAACACCTGCTCATGTCGGGAGGGTACCTGCTGGCGTGGTGAATTACACAGACACACACACGCAAGCACGCACGCACGCATACATTTCCCCAATATAATATTTTCCAGGTGTTCCCTCCCCCGGACACATGCCAGGCGGCTGCTTCGTCCCTCCCAGCGGGCGTCCTGCGTCACCGTCGCCGCTCACTGCACCGCCACCCTCCACCCATCAAGTGAATGCCGGCATCTGCATGCATGTATTCATGGCAATAAATTCTTGTCCGCCCTAATTTATGCATATGCGTCTCCGTAAAGTATTCAGCGACCTCTGTTTTTTCCCCCCTCTTCTAGCAGCCATTTCTCTATAGTCACTAGAGAAAAAAACTGTGATACACAAAAGTTGAATGAAACAGTTTCTTTTTTTTCTGTCGTCCACTTAAATGTTTTCACTGAGTGCCAGAATGCCACAAAAAACTGAAATTCATACTTGGCACCATGCGGAATATTTAATGAACTATCAGAGGACAATGGCAGTGACTATTTTCATTATTTGAAATAAATATGCCTAGGATCTTGAGAATTTGTCAACATGTGTTAGACTTTCTTGAAAGGAAGATTTTGCTGAACAGTAAAGATGCATGCAGCAGAAC
Organism: Eriocheir sinensis; assembly: GCF_024679095.1. Taxonomy (NCBI): domain Eukaryota; kingdom Metazoa; phylum Arthropoda; class Malacostraca; order Decapoda; family Varunidae; genus Eriocheir; species Eriocheir sinensis. The sequence continues at coordinate 17,331,112 of NC_066539.1, read as the reverse complement.
CAACGTCAGGCCGAAAAGTGGTTCAGTGCAGGGAGATGATGCAGAGAGAAACACGAAGTGGACGCTGATCGAATGAGAGGAAGTAAGAATTATTACTTGGGATGTGTCCATATGGCCGCCAGCACCACCATCAGCCTGTACATGGGGAAAACAAACACCACTCACCCACTCAACCCCCACACTCAGCTATTCCTCACCACCACCACTCATCTGTACAAAGCGCTAAGGCAACCACGTACTCACCACCCCCACGCACTCACTCACTCCCCCTCACCGCCACTCACCTGTACATGGGCGTGCCCGTCGAGAAGCGGTGAAGGATCAGCACCACCCTGTCTCGGCAAGCACGGAGGTGACGTCGCAGGGATGAGTGGACCGCTGAGGGAGGAGATAAATGCATTTTTTTTATTGTGTCGTCTTCAAAAGTAAGCGACGGACGCGTTCTATGAAATGTACCTTCAAAATGATGTGGAAGAGAAGCTTAAAAGCGAAGGATTATAGACAAACAAGACACCTGTGGAAAGAGGGACAGAGGGATGTTTTAATGTGGATGATTGAAACACAGAATGTATCGAAAGTGAACAATATTTTAAGGATACAATAACAATGTTTTATACCTAATATTTTCATACCAAAGGGAATGACAGTGCCAAGCTAACTTTGTATGAAACAGCAATTCTTTCTCTGATAAAACACTAATACTAAATGTACATCACTGCAAGTCAAAGAGAAAAAAAGGTTTCAATACACAACTACACAGAATATGCCATGAATATTCTCCAAACAATAAAATCCTCAGCGATGTAATATTAAAAGTAGTAAGTACGGTAATAAATTCGTCAGTTTCCCTCCTGAGCCACATTACACAAGAAAACAACAACAAAGGCTGCTTTCCTTCAAAGCATTTAGCATTGTAATGAAAAGGACGAAGATAAAGACTTGAGTTCACTTTTCTATGCATTTTCAGCTCCTTAAATACATACAAACATACATATATATATATATATATATATATATATATATATATATATATATATATATATATATATATATATATATATATATATATATATCATATGGGTGTGTGATACTTTGTGTGTGTGTGTGTGTGTGTGTGTGTGTGTGTGTGTGTGTGTGTGTGTGTGTGTGTGCGTGCGTGCGCGCGAAATGTTACTCTAAATGCTAATTTACTTGTATTTCGTAAAAGTCAGTGTGTGCAGTCAGTTCCTTTTATTTTTTTTCCAACATGCATGTACGCAGG
>NC_066539.1:17247351-17324851 GCF_024679095.1 Eriocheir sinensis | reverse complement strand
AAAAAAAACATACAGGTGAACAAGACTAACCAGGAAGGGAGGAGAGAAGCGGAGAAATTTACAATGGAACAAACTTGTGTGTTATTCATTCACGCTCTGACCCCGCGTGGACTCGCCGTCGCCAACCAGTATCCTCCTCGCTTTGATCGTTAAGCTACATATTCACAGATTTATGGGTACGGCTGAAATCTGATGTACCACACACTCCATCCCTCTAGCTCAAAGCGGGGCAGTAACCTTTCCCGTCAGCTGAAAACTTTTTTGAACGAGCAAGGTTCGAGCCTCAGGCTGCTGGGATGGCAAGCTGAGAATGAGATAAAACCCGATGCACCACAGAATCGAGTGTGTGTGTGTGTGTGTGTGTGTGTGTGTGTGCGCGCGCGACAGTAAAGGGAGAGAATCAGGGAGGTAGAAAATAATGACTTTTCTGGATAGGATATAATTGAAAACTTAATAAATATACAAAACATAAGGAAGGATACTCATTTTTTCTAGCATAGACGAAAGGTCGGGTCAAGGGTTAAAGTTGATAGGAGCAATCACTGGTGAAGGAGATGAAGCAAAACTGGAGACAGGCTGTAGACACAAAAAGGGGGTGAAGTAGAGAAAAGTATTACGAAAGCAGACCAGAGCTTAAATTATATATAATGTTAAATAAATTCTTAACAAACGAAAATAAGCTCTGGCACGATAAGGGAGGAGAAAATATGATATACGACACCATGATATAAGAAATATGGCTGATGGAAAAGTGACGCATAATCAAAGGACTGAGAGAATGGCGCCTTCACACGAAAAAAAACAAAAAAAACAAGACTAATGAGAAAAATCCAAATATCCCCAAATAACAAAACACCAGTATAGAGAAAACCTGTTGCTTAATGCATGGATCCTAATTACTCGAGTCCCAGCGCAGCCACCCAACAAAAAATGACGGAACAACATCGATGAAAAACCTAACGAAGAGGAAAAGCAGACAGACAGGTAGACGGATAAACAGACCAGCAGAGACACGGACCAACAGAGAGACTAGGATGTGACTGCGCTCCGGATGATAAGCAGTGGGAAGGAGTTCAATGGGAGACATCAAAACGAAGCTTCAGTATATCTAAAACGAGGAAGAGAGGTAGAGAGTGAGGGAGGAAGGAAGTGAGGGAGGGTAGCAGCCGGATTGGTTACCGAGAGGGGAACGGAGGAGGAAGGGGAGGAAGGGAGGGAAGCTTGGGAGGGAAGATAAGGGGAGGATAAATGGAAGGCAATTCAAGGTACTGACAACGAATAAAATGGGAGAGGGAGAGAAAGGAAGAGAAACGTCAGAATGGATGGAGAGAGAGAGAGAGAGAGAGAGAGAGAGAGAGAGAGAGAGAGAGAGAGAGAGAGAGAGAGAGAGAGAGAGAGAGAGAGAGAGAGAGAGAGAGAGAGAGAGAGAGAGAGAGAGAGAGAGAGAGAGAGAGAGAGAGAGAGAGAGAGAGAGAGAGAGAGAGAGAGAGAGAGAGAGAGAGAGAGAGAGAGAGAGAGAGAGAGAGAGAGAGAGAGAGAGAGAGAAACAGTAACTGTTATTGAGAGGAAAAGGATGTAGCGTTGAGGGGGATGATAGTAAGAGATAGGAAGGAGCGGAAGGATGAAAAGAAGGGGAAAGACAAAAGGAAAAGCTGGGGTGGACGAGTCGATATAAAGTTATTTAGTCGTCAAGGATTCACACACGCAATGGCGAGTGCAACACGTGACCAGACCATGGCAAGCGACACACACTCATGCAACCGCCCCCCTTCCACACACACACATAACCACAAACACAATTACACTAAATAATATAGAACACTGATAGGAAATACGTTTATAAAAATGCATGTACAGCGAATCGGCATTAACGGGAGAAAAATATGAGCCTCCTGTCAAAGGTTGAAACATATAAACAGTGAATGCCGCGAGCTATAATAGCCGACAAGAAGCATTTATCAATAGTGGATATTTTTTTCTTTGATTAAATGAGTAGATACGAGGCCAAAGAGAAATGTTCATCCTCACGACCTTAATCTCCCTCATTAAAATCGTCATTATATGAAGTGTTTGGCTAAAGTATATGCATTTCAGTGATCTATCTTTTTATTGCTCAAACAATACTTTGATATATCAGTTAATGATTTTTTTTAATTAATATCGAAATTGTGAAATTTTCATTAACATTTATATTTTAGAATTATTGTAACAGTGTTCGCGTGTTTAAAACAAATAATATTGACTATTAATCTGCCAAACGATGACATTCTCTGCAATACACAACAGAGAAGTTGGTAACGAATCTTCACAAAGCAATTTTTCGCCTAATAATGAAGAGTATAAGAAAGTGTATAATAATTAAACTATTTAAGTACTTCCACAACATAATTGCAATAACTATATAGCCAAAAAAGCTGACTGCCACACACTCATACTGCCGGCAAGAAGAAAATGTGAAATTAACAACAAAAGGGAAAACAAAAGCAGACCGTGAGGGGCAAGAAAGTGACAAGAAGTAATGGAAGGATAAGACCAAGAGGGGAGTGGAAGGTGGGAGGGAGGAAGAGGGAAGGGGAGTGAGAGGTAGGGGAGGAGGAGGAAAAGAATAGCAATATTTCATTTCAGAACAAACTGCTAATTCCTGAGAGCCTGACAAGTCTTGCTGCATGGGCGGTGCCGCAGGAGAAAAGGAAAGGAAAAGCAAAATGGTGATACACGAAAAAACAGAAGAAAAATGAAGGAAACGAAATGGGGACCTGGAGAGAGGGAGGAGAATGGAAGGCAAAGAAAAGAAAAAAGTGTACAATCAAAATGTCTTACTTTTAAACCGTGAGCGATCAAAAAAGGAAAAGGGGTAGAACAGAGGCCAGGAAGACTACGAAGGCCTACAGGAAAGAGGGGAGCGGAGAGAGGATTAAGGGAGAAGTACGGGCAGGAAGTTTGTGGGAGAGATGAGAAGGAAAGGGCGGAAGATTGTGGGAGGGAAAATAGTGAGGCAAAGATTATGATGGAATAAAAAAAAAGGGGGGGGGGGGAGACGGACACAGAGGGAGAAGGAAACAAAGGCAGAGATAACAGATGGGAGAAAAAACGGTGGTAGGGATGGACAGGGAGAAGGAAAGGAAGAAAAGCAGCAGGTGAACATGAGTTAAGGTCAGGCTCTCAGTAGGCCATCCACGTAACAAGGGAGGCGGAAAAAAAAATGATGAAATAACATTGGACAGCCGCACAAAAAGGGCCCGACCTGCAGTGTTGACGGGACAGAATATGAGAATCACAAGGGAACGTTTTTTCCTTCAATTTCCTTTTTATTTTACGGAAAAGGAGGACGAAAGCGCAAAGGAAAATCTTTCAGAAAAAAATATAATGTTCTCGACTTGAAAAACGAAGTACGTCACAGAACTAAAGCTTTTTAATTCTTTTCTGAGGAACAACATCTACGCTACTGTGGTATGTATGAAATGGGGAAACTCATGGCTAAGGAAAAGATTAGGAGGTGCGCGCGCGCACACACACACACACACACACACACACACACACACACACACACACACACACACACACACACACACTTAATTCACTCGTAGATTTTTCAATAAAAGTAAACAAGAACGAGAGATGAGGGGGTGATATGTAATTAGAAGAAAGGGAGGCTACCCGCAAAATGAAATAAATAAATGGTCAAATACTCTGAAGGCTATTTTTAATTAGTTCCCATAGACTGGTGTGGGGACCTGGATGAAGCGTCACCCGCTAGAAACTTTTTATCAATGAGCAAACTGATACAAAGGAAATAACTCGTGGCTGGGCGAGAGTGCCGAGGGTCGTGAGGAGAGGACGGCCTCCAAGCATAAGCGACAAACTTACACAATATTGCACTTATTGCGAGACTACCTGGAAAGGCCTCAGTATAGTCGAAAATATCTTATTGACCTGTTCACGTAATCTAAGGTTTAAAAGCATCATTATTCAGGGAACACCCCAATAAATTCTTGCAATGAAATATATTATTTTTCTGAATATTTTTTCTGAATAACTAGCATTACCGTCACTGGGAACATCTGAAGTGAACCTAGACGTCAAATAGTGAACATTACTGATGATTTATTGTACAGTGATGGCTGAGTGCACCGCCCAATACATCATGTTTTGACTCTAACGATGACTGTACATCACGGCGAAAGCAAGACCGTGAAACAAAGAAAAAAATGACACAGAACAAAGAAATAGAAAACCTGGTGGAGGTCTTTGTGCAGGTAAGTTTAGCTTCAGACTATCCCAACTTCTGACAACAAGGAAAAAAGTTTCCAGGGAGTTTCTCAGAAGTCGAGGACTCGTAAAAAAGAAAGGTCACTGTAGGAATACCTTTCAAAGTCAATCCATTCTACCGACCGTACAAGCTGCTCACGGCAATTACTCAAACTACTACGCAGACGCAGTCATTCCCATTCTTTGAGGGACAAGACCTTCCTGCCCCGGCCCATTCCCTCTGCTCCCATACTCTAGAAAAACTTGATAAAAACTTGTGGATTGTAAAGACCGTATAGGAATGATAATGAAAGAGAAAAGCTTACCACATAGAATCACCGTAACAGTTTCTGCCCAAAAAATGAAAATGAAGCAAGCATACTTAAGAAGAGTCTTATCTTTCTGCAAAATTGTGGAATCACTACAGAGATGAGATTAACCAGGTGCAAGAATGTAAGAATAACAAGTCGAGTGGGGATAAACAAGAAAGGAAAAAACGTGATGAGGGTTACTTGGTATTTTTTAAGTCTTCTGCCATGGGAATAATGGAGGTTTTGAACGCATTTTTGCAAGGCGGCGGCTTTAATTACACGATTTTTACGTAATTACTGTAAGTGCGCGGAATGTTACTGACTATGGTACTTTAATACAGGTTAAACAAATATATAAGAAAAAATATAAGATTATAAAAAATATCCACTTTGCTTTTCGTGTGTTTATCGATGAATGTATTTGCGTTTCTGCAATATTCGAGATTGCTGCATTTTTTTCTGTCGAACACACGCAATTTCAGGTATCAGAAGAATATATTCGCTCTTCTTCCGAACAAACAGAGAGCATGCGATAAGAACACATGTGAATAATCGTTGTGATTCCTCTTCTAAAATTGTCCTTTGTGTATTGGGGGATATTTTATTGTCATACCAGCTGCATTCCCTTAGAGGGGCGGAAGAGAAAAGGAAAATGAGGAGGAGGAGGAGGAGGAGGAGGAGGAGGAGGAGGAGGAGGAGGAAGAGGAGGAGGAGTGGGGAAGGAGACCCAAAAAGTAGAGGGTTCGAGAGGGCACCGCCGTTTATTGCTTTGGCCGAAGCCTCCCGACAGCCACCTCGCCGCCTCCCTCCTTAACAACGACAGCCAAGGGACCTCCGCCACGGCAGGATTCGCCGCCTGGACAGATACTTTCTTGCCGCCCCTTTTAGCATCACACGGCACGAGGACGACGACGGGAGGAAGAAGACAACCAAGCCAGGTCGTCAGAAAGCGAAGTCGAGGATGGAAAGTCGTTAAGACATGATGACAAAGAAGCTGCGTGTGTACAGTACTCCCTTGGCTGCACAACAACGAGGTACAGCGATCTTTATTGTCCTCTATACAGTGACATAAGAGAAAAAGTCAAGCTCTTTTCCAACAACCCCACAAAGAAAACTGGACAGCTGAACACCTATTTGAAGACCACATTGACAAAGAAGAAGTGAGGCGGGTTCTGTATGAGTTCTGGGAAAAGAAAGGGAAAAGCAGTGGACAGCAACCACCCAAGAATAGACAAGAGGAAGCAAAAGGGAGGCCGTTGCAAAGACTGTCTCCCCGACCTTCAACTGAACTGAACTGATTGAATGGATGCCGTCGTGGTTCATTTGTTTTCACGCTTTTGATTTGCCAGAAAGCGGCGTTGAGGACGGACAATCATTGACACACGAGTTCAAACCAGCTGCGTGTGTACAAAATGCATCATCGCCCATACCCTAAGACACTATTAAATTATAAGAAAACGAAAGCTTAGCAGATGGTATTAAGTGGATTAAGAAATAAGCGAAGAACCAGCATGATCCACCAAGCTGAACGATGACTGCATATGCAAACCAACATCCTGCAGACGAAGCGAGGCGTAAAAGTGAGTGACCGGACGAGGACAAAATCTAAAACGTGAAAGACTGTGAATGTAAAGAGAGGACGGACGAGAGGAAGCGAGGAAGAAAGGAAGAGAAAACAAAGAGGCCGACGACAATAAATATTTCAGAGAGCACTGATTGCAAGAGAGGAGGAGAACGAATTGAAAGACTGCAAGAAGGAAGGAAGGAAGGAAGGAAGTCAAGGAAGGAGGCAAAGAGGAAAAATCGAAGGATATAAAGCGGGAAGTAAGAAAAAGAACGTTAGCATGAAAGAAGGAAGACATGAAAGAAAAACAGATAAAATGAAGACGAAAAATAAAGCAGTTTGACACAAGTAGAGTGAGGCCAGAGAAATGAACACACCAAGGGACTCGAACTAAAGTCTTTCCTCACAGGGGAGAGCGGAATACCTCGCTGCTGACTGATTTGATGATGAATAACAGAAAGGCGACAGGTCGGAGCCGAGTCCTTCAGTCACAAATTCACTCGCTCAGGATTTATTCCGAGACGAGCATCGGAAACAATTGTCATGGATAGTGGAGGAAGAGGAGGAGGAGGAGGAGGAGGAAAAGGAGGTATTGGAGGAGGAGGAGGAGGAGGAGGAGGAGGAGGAGGAGGAAAAGGAGGTATTGGAGGAGGAGGAGGAGGAGGAGGAGGAGGCCGACGACCACGACGAGGAGGGAACAGGGAAATTCATGGACAGACTAAACCAGTGACTGTATTGTTTTCATTGAAGTTTGCTGACTTTAACATCAATATATAACATTTAAGTATGCGAAACTAGAATGCAGAAAGTCGGACAGTTTGAAGAGGAGTTGTCAAGTGGGATTTTCTTTTCTCCGGTGAAATTGAGTCTAACCCCCTCGACATTTTGGCCTCTTCAAAATGATGAATCCTGGGGCGCCATCACCGGGTACCAGGGCAGCACTACCTCCATCACCCCCGCCGCCAGATCACAGCAATCTCGGGCAATCTCACCAAGGCTATCACAAACAAAACAACACACATCTCAGGTAGCGTCAGCACAATATTTCTCCCTCCCCTCCTTCCCCCCACCACCACCTCAACCACCATCACAGCCATCATCACCAACAACAACGACAATAACGCCTCAGATATCTTCATCTCATCCGGCGGGATTGCCTGTCCTCGGCTGGCGGAGAGGAGCCGCGGAAAAAGAAAAGTGTGGGAGAGCAAAGAGAGGGTAAAGAGCAGAGAAGTGGTGGGGGAAGGGGAGGAGGAAGGGGGAAGGGGGGGAGAGGGGAGAGAGAGAGAGAGAGAGAGAGAGAGAGAGAGAGAGAGAGAGAGAGAGAGAGAGAGAGAGAGAGAGAGAGAGAGAGAGAGAGAGAGAGAGAGAGAGAGAATGTGATGGCGCGGACTCTTCACAGAAATGTATATATAGCCTGTCCAAGAATTATATGGCGCAAGGACTGTCCTGTTCACGGAAAACCACCGAAGATAACTAAGCCGTTAAGAGGATTGTTGGCCTGTTATTCCGACAATGACAACAATACTCTCACTCTGAGCCTTTCATCGTCTTGCCTTTGTAGATATCATAAATCGCCCAGTGAGTTTTTCTAAGGTAATTTATTTTTTTTCGTAACATCCCATACATAGATACATTTACGAGACAAACAAGTTTCCTATCAATATACAAATTCAATAATGTTTTTCGACGCAGCAATAAATAAATGGGTAAAATTCAATTTCGTAAGAAATTCATCGCATAATCATTACTCTCTCTCTCTCTCTCTCTCTCTCTCAACCTGTTCTCATTTTCTCCGTCATTACATCAACTCTGCTTCTTACACACTTTTAAGTCAGTTCTCATTAGCATTGTATTCCTTCCCCTCCCTTTCTTTTAACTCTTGTCTTAGCTTTCTCATTGCAGCACCATTTATACTTTTCTTATTCATTCACATTTCCTTCATATCATTCCTTCTCCTGTACCATCTTCTCTTCCTTTGTCTTTTCCTAGGGACCCTTCACTTCTCTTTTACGTGTTGCAATCAATCATGAGTTTCGGTGTTGTCGTATATTTTCTTTACGTAACGAATGGATTCTGGTGGCTGCCCGGTGTGTCATCCTGAGGCACCGGCCCGCCGCTAACACTCACTTTATTTATGGAATTTTATAAACATGGAAACTGGAAAACACAACGCAACACAACACAACACACACACAAACACACACACACACACACACACACTGATATTTATGTATGTTTTAGAAAGGGATGATTACAAAGGTCAATGTTGTAACGTAAGAATATTGTGAGAATAGAGTGTACATACTATTCTCTCATCAGGACTTTTCTCCCTTTCTTGTCTATGTTTCCTTCTAATCGTCATCCTCACCTGATTATTCTCCACTTCATCTTCATTATCTCTAACTGCCTCCATCTTCATTATCGTTACCGATCTCCTGGTACTCTCCATTCACTTCACTATCCTCATCACGTGTATTCACTTCTTGCTACTCCTTTTTTAAACTCGCCTCTCCATATCACTATATTTTATTTGCTACCTCTATCATCAACTTCTCAACTCAGTCATCAGCTTTCTCCCTTGCACTTTTCAATATGCCAAAGCAACTCAATATTCTCTCTGTATATACCTACCCACACAACAGCTAACGGCCTGACCTCTCTTCACTAATCTTTTTTTATCCTTTCGTTGACCTCATCGTACAACAACTTTACACATCAAAATCCTTCCTTCCAATCTCACCTTCCGCAATCTACACCATGGCACACCGACATAATCGCCTCCACCACCACAAATAACTGCGAATAAATATCCCCAGAAAAGCATCCAACACACACTGGCGACGAGGCAGCAGCTTTAATATATAAGAAACAGATAAGAGGGTTCGTTTGGGACACATGACGGAGTGGCGGCAGACGGAGAAGTAGACAGACATGAAGGAGATAAGGAAGAGAAACGGAGGAGCAATGAATCACAGGAAACAGAATTGGCAGCCGGGAGGTAGAAGGAAGGAGATAAGGCACACACGGAAGAAAATTCATACCTCCTCCTTACGAGACAAATGATATAATAAAAAGGGAGATAACACTAGGTTGAATATACTAAAAAAAGAAAGTCAGGTAATCAAAGATACCCAAAAATATGAAAAAAAGGCCAATAGTTAAGAGATTCAGTGAGATCATGTTATTTAGCTTTGAATCGCACGGCATTAATTCATAACTACTAATATAAATAAAGACGCGAATACAAATCATAAATTGGAGTTCTCGGAAGAAGTTTCAGAAAATAAAGAAATATAAGCCACAAACAATAATAATGGTCGCGCCTCCACGCACCGTACTAAGACAAGAGAAATAATAAAATAATCGCGGTAAGAAGAGACTGAGGATGGAATACACGGAGGACGATCCTACGATACAAATAAATATACGATAAGAAAATATGGGAATAGTTAATTTTTTCAGGTTATTTCTTTCTCTCATCATTAGAGATCACACGGTAACTGTGATAAAATAATTACTCAAAGCCAAAACTGAAGCAAGAGTTTGGAGCCAAAGCGTTTCAAATCCCCGGCACCATCATTACAGGCACCCGGCGTTGATAACAAGGCACCGACGTCTTAATTACAAGTACTAATGACAACAGTGTCATCTAGCACAGGGGAGGACCGACAGAAGACGGTCTGATGTAATTAAAAGGTATATATAGATATACAATATATATATATATATATATATATATATATATATATATATATATATATATATATATATATATATATATATATTTTTTTTTTTTTTTTTTTGGATCGCTGAAAACAGTCAATAGCAGCCAACATAAAACTGTAGTAAAAGTCGAGGAAACATGCAACGCACAAAACAACGACACACTTCGTTGAACTGCTCAGTTCCGGGCAGCGAGAAAATTTTATTGACGGACGACGGATACAAGCTGGCGAGCCGGCGACGGCTGCAACACACGCGGGAACAATGGCACCACCACCACCACTACAAAGCCTCCCACCGCCACCACTGCCACCACCACCACTACAAACCCTTCCACCACCACCACCACCACTGCCACCACCACCACTACAAACCCTCCCACCGCCACCACTGCCACCACCACCACTACAAACCCTCCCACCGCCACCACTGCCACCACTGGAAGAGAGAGAGAGAGAGAGAGAGAGAGAGAGAGAGAGAGAGAGAGAGAGAGAGAGAGAGAGAGAGAGAGAGAGAGAGAGAGAGAGAGAGAGAGAGAGAGAGAGAGAGAGAGAGAGAGAGAGAGAGAGAGAGAGAGAGAGAGAGAGAGAGAGAGAGAGAGAGAGAGAGAGAGAGAGAGAGAGAGAGAGAGAGAGAGAGAGAGAGAGAGAGAGAGAGAGAGAGAGAGAGAGAGAGAGACTCAATAATGAAAGCAGCAAGGTGTAAAAACAATTAGGATTTAAAGATAGTTTTGAGTAAAAATACCTCATTAATCGTAACAATCCTTTGTCATAGTCTGGAGAAAGCATGAAGTCTTCTACCAAAATATCAGTTAAAATAAACGAACAAAAGACAGGCCCCCCTCACATGTTAGACGCCGCCCCTGCACTACAAAGGATGTCAGTCAGTTTCTGAGCATCACTCCTTCCCCTGTCAGTGACGCTTAGTGTAAATCCCTCAGTGGCGTGGTTGGGAGGGGGATGCAGGAAGGCGAGTGCAGGAAAGGGATTACGAACTTCCCCCCCATATGTGCGTAGTTGGTCAGGCAATCAGTCAATCATCTGCATCTGATCCATGTTTGATTTTTAATAACTTTAGATAACAGGGACGCAGCCGGTGATTACTGTATACTTAATTACGCGACAATCAGGTATGGTTAAGTTTTCAAAGTATGCGAAGTAATGTTTTTTTTAAAGTTCGTATGATATAATCTGAACGCCACTATTCCACCGTGCCAGCTTTGTGCTATACATGGACTATATATAAAAAAGCGAAGGGCATATATGAAATTTGTAGGGGCGGCGCCGGGTGGGCCATCAGCGCCCTCCCTGGCTTGCTGCACACGGCACCCCTTGTGACTAAAGGGAAAAATGTCACGAGGTCATCCACGCACCAGCACACACGTCAACTGTGATTTATGGCTGAGGTGATTTTACTCAAACCATACGAGTACTGCTGCTGGTGTTGTTGTTGTTATTGTTGCTGTTGCTCACACAGATACTACTACTACTACTACTACTACTACCACTACCACTACTACTGCAAATGAAAATACATGAACTAATATCAAGAAGTACATGCATTAAAGGTGAAGGAAATCAAATTATTTAAATGTCCTTTACTGAATTGTCTGTGCTTGTAGCCTTGATATTATTTTGGATGTTCGTATTTGTAGTTAGAATGTTTATATAGTACTAACACGAATATGACTGTCACTATTTTTGTTGTTGTTGATCTCCCCTTCTATACTACCTTCACCTCTTACTGTTCCATCTTTCCTCACTTTCCCTCGCTTCTGTTTCATTCTCTTTTACTTTCCCTTCCCCCGTTTTCTTCTTCATAACATTCTTCTGGCAATTAGGTCGTCCCATTTTCCCTACACTTATCCCTAATACTTGCCACCTTCCTTCACCAATCGTTCCCGACCTACTGACATAATTCCCTCTCCGTTCTCTAACTCCCTCTTCCCTCCACCTGACGACGCTAATTACTCCCATAGATATCAGCCATACTCCTCCTCCTCCTCCTCTTACTCCTTCATCTTTTCATTCTTCCCTTAACACACCTTTGCACTTCGTCTTATCGTTCACACCTGTCTGTTTGCTGCCCATAGTTGGTAACAGCAGAGGCAGGTGAGAATGGCAGTGAATAGAGCAAATAATAAGTGTAAATACAGCTCCCCTCCACCTCCAATGCCATTGTGCTGCGTATCCCTTAACCACTGTTGGGAGGGAGCGAGGGATTTGAGGAGCTCAGTGTAGTGTTGGTGGAGGGAGACCAAGAGTGGCGGTGTGGTGAAGAGGTGTGGTGAGGAGGTGTGGCAGCGGTGTGGCGGCGGTGTGGGTGCTGGTGATGGTGTGGAGGTGAGGACGGTACAAAACAATTAGGATAAAACCCACACGCTGCACAAATTAAACTATAACAGTAACATGAATAGTAATGAAATCAGTAACAACAACAACAATAATAATTTAATAACAATAATAATAATAATAATGATAATAACAGTAACAACGATAAAAAATAACAATATCAATATAATATTAATAACAATAATGATCGCAATAATAATAATAATAATAATAATAATAATAATAATAATAATAATAATAATAATAATAATAATAATAATAATAATAATAATAATAATAATAATAATAATAATAATAATAATAATAATAATAATAATAATAATAATAATAATAATAATAATAATAATAATAATAATAATAATAATAATAATAATAATAATAATAATAATAATAATAATAATAATAATAATAATAATAATAATAATAATAATAATAATAATAATAATAATAATAATAATAATAATAATAATAATAATAATAATAATAATAACAGCAACAATAATAAAAGGCATGAATAACCATAATACAATCATAACCACGCCAATTAGATTCGTTATAACAAGACCACCGCCACCAACAGGAGCAACAGGACTCCCACCACCACCAGCACCGCCAACAGCACCGGCAACACGGTCGCTAAGGATCACGGGACTCGTAATTAGGGGCCAGACACGAGTCACGGAGGAGGAAACCCGAGACGGCGCGACGCTGTGCCAACCCCGCGGCGAAGGGATCCAGTGAGGAGGTAGCCCGGGGCCTCCTCACCATCCTACCTGCCGAGCTGCTGCCTGCCGGCCTATCCCTATGGTCCGTAATGAGCATAACGACGCAGCCGAGACCTCTCAGGCAACCCGGGATGTAATGGTGAAACACAATGCTCTTTCGGGGCCTATTAGTGGTGTAATGAAGAGATGATGCAGGCTTGGGGGTTGTGGTGGCCAGGGAGGGAGATTGTACAGGGAAGGGAAATGGTAAATACATACATCCTTACATAAGCTTTTGGTGGAGTCTTTGAGTTCTGAGCTACCCTACTACGGATTATGTCCCCCTTTCCTAAACTTTTATCTTAACTTTCCATTCAGGTCGATCTATTTCCGTTGTGGTAGATGGTTTTCCGCCCCCTTCTCCCAAAACGGGGCTTAATTTGATGTTTAGTTTGTAATTGGTTTTCGTTTATTCAGGGGCTTAGTTTCGATGTTGGACTTTCTCAGTGTGTGTTTGGTAATGGCCTTGGGTGTCGAGTATTGGGAGTATGAGTTTGGTATTGTCTTTTTTAAGGTTGGTGAATACTTTTTGGTGTTTTTTTTTTTTGGTGGGGATGGAGCCGATCCTCCCCATATGGTACCCATCTATCATTTTGATTCGTAAATAGGTTACTGAAAGTGTTTTCTGTGCTCTGTGATGAACTTACCCCCTCCCTTCCCCCTAAATCACTCCAATAGCTTCATGCCTTCTATGTATCGGAAGAACCAAAACTGAAAGAACATTTGCAAACAATGCTGTGACATTATAGTGACAAATAGATAATGTAGTGTGTTTGTGAAAATGGAAAAAGCAGAAATGTGTTACTTTGTCTGGTAAACTGTCCCGGCAACCTACTGACACGGCCGATATAGATCGCGCTGCTGGCGTCAGTAGGTTTTGTGATGGTGTATTGGCGGAGGCTTAACACTCAGGCTCCCACGCAGCACACCACTATCCATCATAATTATACAGCTGCCTCACTAAGCACGCTACGAGCACCCACACCCAGGGAGGAGTAACCTGTATGTGTAACCCTCACTCAGCAGCCCAATGAATCGCCTCCGTGTGCACCTCACCACCTGATTACCAGACCCCAGGTATACATATAAACGTACAAACATCCGACAGACGCACACACACGACTGGGCAGACAGACGCGTTAATCTGTGAGAGTGAGGGCTGGAGAATGTCTGAAGGGGATGAGGAGGAGGAGGAGGTGGAGGAACAGGTGAACTATATTACAAAAAAATATAGACGTAGATGAGCACTAAACCTTCACACAAAATGATGCCTCCCAACGATGAATAACCACCCGCATATCCCATTCTCGTGGAAGTTGGACTGTTTATTACATTATTTTGAAGCCAAAGGAAGTGGTCGGCCTCGGGGCTTCCCTTTGTGAACGAAAGTCTTAGTAGAGGAGAACGAAGATCAAAGAGAAGTTAAATGAAAAAAATACACAGAAAAAAAAGATAGATAGATAGAGGTACCGTGAAACTCCGTCAACAATCTCACACATAGCTACAGAGACAGTCACGCAATGAAATAGTCTTGGAGGGAAGAAAAATCAAAAGAAGAGATGAGGGATAAAATGGAAAAGAAAACATAAACTAATGATACTGGAGGGCCATTAAACCTTCAAACAACACAACATATAGATACACAAAAAAGGGCAAAAAACAACAACGAAATACTATTCATGACAGGTCGACAAGTCACGTGAAAACTCCAGATATATGTTACTGAAATGACCCTTGGAGAATGGAGCCGCTGGGGAAGGTAAAAAGAGATAATGAAGAGATGGAGGGAAAGGAAAGAAAACGATAGAAAATAAAAAAGAAGGAGAGGAAGGGAGAAGGAGGGAGTGGGAAGATTATAAGGGGAGAAGAGCGGAAGTAGGAAAAATAGCACAGGAAGGATAAAGTGAATAAAGAGGAGAGAGAGAGATGGAGCGATGGATGCATGAAGGGAAAGAGAGGATTAGGAGGGGAGGGATAGACGGAAGGGGAGAGGACGTGAGGAAGTGAGCGTAGAAAATATATCTATAGAGTAAGAGGTTTAAATTCTACTCGGTTGGAAGGGAGAGGGAGGACGACGATGAAGGGGAGGGGGGAAGGGGGAAATGTAAGGTTTACTGCTAGCCTTTTGGTCCAACTCAACACATTATATTGTTTGTGGTGTGGTGTGGAAGAAGAAGAAGAAAAAGAAGAAGAAGAAAAAAAAGAAGAAGAAGAGGAGGAGGAGAGGGAGGAGGAGGAAGAGGAGGAGGAGGTTCAAGGAGAAGGAAAATGAGGAGGCACAGGATGAAGGGAAAGGAAATGAAAATATAAAAAAAAAATAGTGAAAAAAAAACAAAACGAACAGAGGAGGTTGAAGAAAGAGAGGAAAGGGTGGGACGGAGCTGAGAAGGAAAACAGTGAGAGTGAGCAGGAGGAAAGTGTAGGGGTGGAAGGAAAAGGGAAGATACAAGGATGGACGCGAGGCAAAGCACAGAGGAGTGACGGGCAGGCAGTTGGCTGGAACAATTGGAAGGGTGACTGAATCTCGGATCAGCGCAGCAAAATGAGGGATACGGGGCGAAGCTTTTGGTGTGGCCGATACAATAATTTATTTACCCTTCCCGGTGGACAGGACCCGCGTGCAAACCCCTGTGCTGCATTCCCACGACCTGTTGCCGGGTATGCACGGGGTTCATGGGGTTCACTCGTCTGTTTCTTGTCTGTAGCATTATTCGTCATTTCGCTACCAAAGTGCAAAACAATGTGAAAAAAAATATGAATATGCTTGTCTAGAACATGATCGTACGTAACCTCGACCAGGTGACATTTCCAAAATTATATTTCATGTTCGGTAAATCAATACATCACTTTTTACCTCTCTGTGTATTGGTAAGTCATCGCCAAGGCATCCATCTATACCTGCAGCAAGAAAGGCGAGTGTTTCGTGAGTTATGTTGGAGCCGTCGGTGACACACCTTCACGGTGGCGCCATGCACGCTTTGGCTTCCTGTTAATAATCAAACATATATTTGATTGACTTGACCAGAACTGAAAGTCAGTTTCAAGACCGTATATATAAAATCAATGCATGATGACTAAACCAAGGACTCGTTCATATGCTAAAGTTTATGTACAGAAAGAGTTTACATCTTCATGCACTCCTAAGTCTTGCACTATTGTATTTTCATTTTGTTAAGGTCGTTTATCATAGTTTTTTAGCATTTTAAGCTACAACGAGTAAAGTTCTATATTCAACTAAGATTAAGACGTTCCACAGCATTTCATTCATGAATGCATCGTTCATGGAACAAACGCACAGCAGCGGAATTCAGTGCTGTAAATAACTCCCAATAATTTTTCGACGCGGCACACACGCATTAGTAGCCATGAAGGGGATCACGCTGACTGGTACAAGCGCGCGCCCTCGGAGCTGCATGGCGGCTATTAATATTAATTCCGCACGCAAAAAAAAGTAATTTTGGCCGTGCAAATGATCAGGAATATTTCATCACACGACGCGGATGCATATTTCATGACTACCTTTGGCACAGCGGAATATGTTGTCATTCATATCATGAAAGCTGTTGGTAAAGGAAGAATACTAATAGTGCATTATACATGATAGGCCAGTTGTCACCTACATCAACTTCTCTTTGACATTAATTATCCAATTAACAAAGAACCTTAAACAGAAGTCCTTGGGGCTTTCTCAAATATGTTATTCAGAACTCTAACATATTAAAGTGTTTTGAAGTAGCTAGGGAAACGCCATCTTCCTTCCTTTATGGTTTTCATTTCTCTCACTATTTTTTTCGTTCTAAACTTCTTTTCTGTTTGAGTGGCTACACGCACCACATCTTCCCTTTCTTTGTCCTGTCATCCTGCTGGCGACGGGACTCGGGACGTCCTCTTGTAATCTCCTGTGTCTTTTCTTTTCCTCTGTGTTTCCTTTG
This sequence comes from Eriocheir sinensis, assembly GCF_024679095.1. NCBI lineage: Eukaryota > Metazoa > Arthropoda > Malacostraca > Decapoda > Varunidae > Eriocheir > Eriocheir sinensis. The sequence goes on along the minus strand of NC_066539.1, from coordinate 17,307,955 downwards.
GTTTCCCACTCCCCCTTTCTTCTGTTCCTCCTTTGCCTTCTTACTCTTTAACTTGAAGGGCTTTCTTCAAAGATGCATTAAGACACTTGTGAACGCCTACTATTTGTTCTCACTCCTCTCTCTCTCTCTCTCAAATCTGGCGACCACGAGCTCTTGCTGGCAGCTTTTGCTCGCGAGCAAGTCACTGTTGTCGTCACACTGACGAGCGATGAGTGGCGAGCGACGAGCTACATTGTAAACAAAGCCTCAGCCATGGCGCCTACTACATCTACGCTTCGCTTTACGGCTAAGTGTGCAGCTGCGGGGGCATTACTTGCCGTTATTCAACGAGCGCAGAAGAAGAAAAGACGAGTCGGGGTTCGGTCACGGCTGAAGAGACGGGAGACCCATGACGTGTACAACAATTTCGTGATGGAGATGAAGCTGGAGGATGAGACTTCTTTCTACAGCTCTACCGAATGAAGGAAGACATTATTAAGTGCACGATACCGGAGGACCAATGAACTCTAGACCTAGGAGCGATGGTGGCCATGGCGAGTGTTTATTTCAGCTGGGCGGTCTTGGTCTTGGTTAGGGATACAGACATCAAAATAAAAATAAAAAACTACTTTTCACAATATTAAAAAATATTACAAACACCATCAAATATAAAACGAGTATGTGAATAAGTTCTGTATTACCATGGGTATACGGATCCAATACACTAGACAATATATATTATTCACATATCGGTGCACCAAAGAGCTCATATGACTGCCTCCGCGGGGCTCGTCGAGCCGCTCCCCGTTAAAATGGCGAGCTAAACGCAGGAGCAAAAGCTCGCGAGCAAGCAATCCCGCGAACAATACCGGCCAGCAAAGGCTCGCGCTCGCTAGATTTGGTCCAGTGAGACACCGGCTTTACCAGCCTCCCTCCATCCCTCTCTCCATCCTTTTCTCCTCTCCTCCCCACCTCCTCCCCCTCCCTCTCCCTCTACCTCTCCCTCTACCTCTCCCTCTCTCTCTACGGGACAATTTTTTTTCATCCCCTCTCGCTCTCCCACGAAATATCCTCGTCTGTTCCCCCTCTCTTCCCCACGTTCCCCCTTCCATTTTCTCCAGCCCAAACTACTTCCACCCACGTTCTCACTCCCTTTAAAACTCTTCCGTTCCTTTGTTCAACTCTCTCTCTCTCTCTCTCTCTCTCTCTCTCTCTCTCTCTCTCTCTCTCTCTCTCTCTCTCTCTCTCTAACGGTTGCTCTAAATACTGAAAGACACCACGGGGAGGCAGTAGAGAGGTGCGGTAAGCTGCCCCCCCCCCCCCCACACACACACACACCTGTACAACCGAACCTAAAGGTGCCCGAGTAGAGGACAGCAAAAGGATGTGTAAGTATCTAAAGGAAAGGTTGAAGGAGGTAAAGAATGTTGAAAAAAAAGTAAAATAAATAGGAAGAGAATGATAGAAAAGCTCGGTGTTGGAATGGGAGACAAAAAACTTATGTAAATAGTTGATGAGGGAATAGATAAGCAGGAAGGAAGGCAGAAAAGTAAATTAATAAATGGGTATTGGTTGAAAAAGTCAAAATGAGGAAAAAAGTGAATACAGGTAAACAGAGAAATGAGCGGTAAGTAGACAAAAAATAAACAGGTGAATAGATAGGTAATGGCAGTAAAGGTAAGAGGGCGGGATGAAGGAAGAGGCACAAGTAAAGCATTCGGACGTTTAGGCAAGTAGACAGGTGAGTTACAGTAGAGGAAGCAGTGCAAGGGGAAAAAAAAAAAAAAAAGGAAACACTAATAAAAAAAAAGCGCCCGCTACTCAAAAAAAGCCCGCTACGGAAAGATATCGAAATGAGGTCAAGCACGTTTTGCCGTAATGGTCCTCTGGTTATTGGGAAGTGGTAACGACGCGTGAAGTGCCTGTAGGGGTGGCGGAGTAGCTGCAGTAGAAGGGGGAGAGAGGTGGAGAGTAGAGGGTCAGAGTGTAGTACGTGTGTGGGGTGAACGCGAGGCTTCCAGGTTTAAGGATGGCAATCGTGACAGTGGCTGTAGTGGTGCTTGGAGATGGAGGTGATAGCCGAGGGGGAGGTGTGTGTGTGTGTGTGTGTGTGTGTGCACTCTAGCGCGCACACACACACACACACACACACACACACACACACACACACACACAAACACACACACACACACAAACGGGTCACAAAAGAAGCAGTTCATTAACACACGCGAGTCTTGACCTTATGCACGAACAAAGGTGGTATTTACAAGAGCAAGCACCTTAAGGGCTTTGCACATAATAGATAAAAATGTAGTAAATGAAAAGAAAAACAAAACAACAAGGTATATGCATAAAAGTTAAAAATACAATACTTGAAATCTAATTAAGAGTAAGGGCGCAAGTCAAAGCAACAAGGTAAAATGATGCAAACTATATTGAGCGAACAAGAGGGAAGAGAAGAGATAAAAATATGAAGTTGACGCAATAACATGACGCTTGTAAACATTGACTTCCTCTCCTTGTCTCTGCAGCATCCGGGAGATTGCTCTCTCTCTCTCTCTCTCTCTCTCTCTCTCTCTCTCTCTCTCTCTCTCTCTCTCTCTCTCTCTCTCTCTCTCTCTCTCTCTCTCTCTCTCTCTCTCTCTCTCTCTCTCTCTCTCTCTCTTTTTAACACCTGTCCATCCCGGCAGGTACACGGCTTTCATCACGAGTAATTTATAAGCACGACACAACGCCACGCTCGCCTCGTCTCCCCGGCCACCTCCACAGCCTCCCGTCCGCCCATTAAGAGATACCCCTCCGGGCCACCCCTTTACCCGGGCTTGCTGCTTTCACTGGGCTTCTAAAACTGACTGTCGGAGGAAGCTAAGTGAAACGAGGGTCATTCAGGTAAAGCATCTAAGACCAACACGTATTTTATCCTTTTATCTCCTTCCTTTCACCTGCTCGTTCTAATGATTCAGAATGGAGGAGAAAAATGGATAAAGACAACCAAAACAAAGAATATTTCAATGGAGAAGGAAGATGATGAGGAATAGGAGGAGGAGGAAAAGAAGAAGAAGAATGAGTAGGACAAGAACAAGAAGGAGGGGAAAGAGGAAAAGAGGGAGGAAATCGATGTTTTAGCAAGGACATAATCATTGAACGCGTCCTTAAGTCTGTGGGCGGCACGTCAACTACTTCCTCAGGAGGCTGTATAGTGAGTAAGCCTGTGTTAATTATTGAAGGCGGGACGGGCCGGCAGTGGGGGAAGGGGAAGGAGGGAGGCAGCAGGGAGTGGACGGAGGGAAGCGGCGGGGAGTGGAAGCGGCTAATGGGGAAAAGTAGGTAAGAGAAGAGATGTCCTTCATGGGGTTCTGGTGCTTAAAAATGAAAGGGAAAAGGGAAGAGAATGGAGAGAAGGCGGGAAGGGGATTGCTGGAATAGAGGAATGGGGGGAAAAAAGAAAAGGGAAGTTGCAAAGGAAAGTGAAGGTAAAGAATGTATAAGAGAAAATGATAGAAAATTAGGTAAAGGTAAAAAGGGAGGAGAAGGAGGTAAAGGTCTTAAAAGGGGGAAATAAAGAGTTGATGGTGAAAAAGAAAAGGAGGATAAAGAAAAAAAAGGAGCAGGTGAAATAATTATAAGCAAACGAATGGAAAAAAGGTAAAGTAAGTGAAGGAGGGAGGGAAAGAAAGCAAGGGGAGGAGGAGAAAGGGATTTACGAGGAGAGAGAGAGAGAGAGAGAGAGAGAGAGAGAGAGAGAGAGAGAGAGAGAGAGAGAGAGAGAGAGACGGAAGCTGCACATGATGGGGAGGGGATGAAAGACAGTTAAGGGAAAAAGAAAAAAAACAACGAAACACCTTTTACAAATACAAGCATAAGTTACCGTGCGCTGCTTACCCGTTGAGTTAGCATGACGGGGCTGTGTGCTAGGCTTTTGTGTGGGCGTTCCCCGTGTGAGTGTGGCTTATATATTGCGTGCGGGTGAAGGAGGGGGGTGAGGGGGTGGGGCAGAGGAGGAGGAGGAGAGAGAGAGAGTAGTGTATATCCGTGTAGTAAACAAAGCGGCAAGGGGAATGAAAAAAATCACAGGGTTGGGGATGAGAGAGAATAGAGGGTCAGGGAATACAGGGGGTGATAAATAATGAGAAAGAAATTACGTAAAAGAAAGGTTGTAGAGGAAAAAAAATGAGTAGGATAAAAAATAGCAGCGGGAACGGTGGTAAGGGTTGAGTGAAAAACCTATTAACCAGAGAATCAAGGAAGAGATGGCAGGGAGGGAATAGATAACTTAACAAGATCGAAGGTGGCGAGGAGAAGTGTGAGGGAAAGGAGAAGGAGGATGAGGAGGAGAGGAGGTGGTAGGAGCAGGTGGGCAGGAAGGTAGGATTAAATATTTCAGGCCTGTCCCTTTAGGTAAGATGAATTAAGTAACAGTCAGAGATGGCGGGAGAGAAGAGGGAGACGGGAATAAGGCGATGTGATGGTGTCGGTGGGACGGAGGAGATAAATGAAGGTGAGGGAAAGAGGGAAGGGAGCGGACGAGGAAGTAAAGTGTGACGGAGGAAGAGATAGAACTTATGATGAAAATTAATGTATAGGAAAGGAAGTATGACATAAAGAGTAGAGAACGTAAATAAAATAAAAAGAAATATCGCAAACAAAAACTGAACAGCATAATTCGTGAAAAATCAGTATAATAAACAGGAATGAGAATAAAACAAAAAATATGTTACATGAGAGAGAGAGAGAGAGAGAGAGAGAGAGAGAGAGAGAGAGAGAGAGAGAGAGAGAGAGAGAGAGAGAGAGAGAGAGAGAGAGAGAGAGAGAGAGAGAGAGAGAGAGAGAGAGAGAGAGAGAGAGAGAGAGAGAGAGAGAGAGAGAGAGAAATATTCTCTGGGGAGAGTGGGGGCGAGAGAGAGAGCGAGAGAGAGAGAGAGAGAGAGAGAGAGAGAGAGAGAGAGAGAGATTTACTCAGTAGGGCGATTATGTTTGAATGGCACATTCATTTTTTTTAAGCCTCCTTTTTCCTGCTCCTACGAAATTATTAAAGTGAGCCAAGGACCGAAACGTCAATATTGAACTTTCTCTCTCTCTCTCTCTCCACACACACACACACACACCCTTCCCTCCCCTCGCCTTCCCTACACGCCCACTCCTCGCAGCATTTCCCTTAATATCTTCCCTTCGTCACCGTCTGCTTAATATTCCACCTCCGGCGATTTCATTCTTCCTTATTATCGCATCCATTCGAAGTCTCCTTTATACAATTTAAAGTTTAATTCTCAAGTAAAAAGTGCGTTACATACTTCGTTTTTCTTCCAGTTTATTCTGATTCGATGTTTAAGTTGATTTTGTGTTCGATATTCGGTAGCCTAGTTTTATTTGATATTTTCATTCGTAGTTTTTTTTTCCATTTGCAATATTGTCGTTTCCTCTCTTAGTTCTTTGTTTTGATTCCAGCGAGTCTAAACCGAGCTCATACTTCTCCATTTTTCTGCCTTCTATGACTACATTTTTCTGCCTTCTAAGACTCCATTTTTCTGCCTTCTATGACTCCATTTTTCTGCCTTCTAAGACTCCATTTTTCTGCCTTCTAAGACTCCATTTTTCTCCCTTCTAAGAAAAAGTTCCATCTTATTGTTATCTTCTTTGTGTACTCTCTGCAGGTCTTCTTCTCCTGTGTACTTATGTGTATACACGGTCCTGACTAGAGAGTTTTGTATTGCTGCACTTTCTAGTTTTCTCTTCTCACATTTAAATTTCTGATTCTTCAATATTCCTCTAAAGAGTTATCTATATTTATATCCAATGTTTATTCATGAGTTTTATTTATATTACTTCCAATCATTCTCTCTCTCTCTCTCTCTCTCTCTCTCTTCTCTGCACACAGAATTGAAAATTGCGGACCGTCATTTTAAAACTGAAAACATAAAATAATTTCGTCCTGCAAGCATAATTCAGATACACCAGTCGTGAACAGTTGTATAATTACTATTAGTGTTAAACGAATGGATACAATTTCTTGCATTCATATTTCTACTATTACTACTACTACTACTACTACTACTTCTACTACTACCACCACTACTACCATTGCCACCTATAACAAGCACCAGACACAACAAAATACAGTTTCCTACTCTTCATCGCCACCCGCAGCACAAGCCACCAGCCCCGCCCTCGCAGCCCACACCACACTCGCCGCTCTCACCACCGATATCAAACAGCACTACAGTGGAGGGACATGCATTTGTGTCCATGAATATTTTGCGTTACTGCCTTTTGAAGCTCACTGACACGAACGGCCAAACTTATACATCTCCACATATAGAAAACTCGAGCTGTTTCATGTTTTTTTTTACTTTTTTTCGTCTAAAGTCACAAGTAGATAGAATAAACATACATTAGAAAATAAATAGTAAATAAATACACGCTACTGGAAAAAAAATGGACCAACTGTATGGGAGAGATGGACATATGCTGTACAAATATCTTAAAAAATATATACATATTATTCATTACTTCTTGTACTGTTTACTTGAATTTAACACTTCCAGGTCAAGCGCAAGTTGAGGATTACCGTGTGGTCACTGCAGGTCACAAATTTTCATTCCACCTCACACCTTTAGGGTATCTTCAAACACATGGTAGCCAGCACCTTATGGTATAAATCAACAAAGAATAACCTCACTTTGATCTATAGAAAGTCTCATTAGTAACGATGCATATATAAATTTTCTGAGTCAAGACCAATAATAACTGTTTGGGGTTTTGCTAAGTTAGGTAAGGTTTATGTAAAGTTTATGATATCTTCAAAAACATGATTGCCGGCATCTTGTGGTATAAATCACTAAATCAACAAAGAATTACCTCACTCTGTTGTATTGAAAGTCTCATTAGTAAGGAAGAATATATGAATTTTCTGAGTCAAGACCTATAGTGATGTTTGGGGTTTTATTAGGTTAGGTAAGTTAAGTTTAGGGTATTAAACACATGATTGCCGGCACCCAGTGGTATAAATCAACTAAGACTGACCTCACTTTGTTGTATTGAAAGTCTCATTAGTAAGGAAGCATATATGAATTTTCTGAGTCAAGACCTATAGTGATGTTTGGGGTTTTGTTAGGTTAGGTAAGTTAAGTTTAGGGTATTAAACACATGATTGCCAGCACCTTAAGGTATAAATCAACAAAGAATGGCCTCACTTTGTTGTATAGAAAGTCTCATTAGTAAGGAAGCTTATATGAATTTTCTGAGGCAAGACCTATAGCAACTGTTTGGGGTTTTGATAGGTTAGGTTAAGTTTAGGGTATCTTCAAACACATGGTTGCCGGCTCCTCATGGTATAAATCAACAAAGAATGACCTCACTTTGCTGTAAGGAAAGTCTCATTAGTAAGAAAGCATACATGACTTTTTGAGTTGAGACCTATTGTGACTGTTTGAGGTTTTGTTAGGTTAGGTTAGGTTAACCGGAGGGCGGTAAGTGCTTTCATAGGCGTCACTTAAACAATCCTGCCTGCGCCACCAAGGACAATCACTAACAGCCCCCTAAAACTGAAAACTAAAGAGGCAACAATAACCTGTCACAAAAAAAGACCAAAGCCGCCATAGGAAAACTGGTAAAGCTTTCTCAATTATCCGAGTTCCCGGAAATTCCCGAGAATCCCCAAATTCCAATGGAAAACTTACCAGCTCAAAATTACCGGGAATTTTGCAACCCTAGGTAAGAGGGAGACAGGTGAGAAAGGAGGATGAAAGACGCAGTTTTGAGGGAGGGTTGAAGGTAGATAGGTGACAAGGGAGGGTGGAGGAGGTAAGCTGGTCGAAGGAAGGGGGAGGAATGGTAAAAAGTAGACTGATGATAAAAGAGAGCGGGAGAAGTAGGAAGATAGAAGGGAGAGAGAAGGGAAAGGTAGGAGGGACGGCAGCATCAGCCTCTGACAGCCCATCTAATTGGCGTGCTTTGTGGGGGAAAACTAGACGTGAGGAATATTCGGAAAACCTCCACGCCGGGATGAGGTTGGACACAGCACTGGAAAAAAAATAAAATAGAGAAATCTGTTGTTAGTAGCGATGGTGTTCAGCTCTACTATTTTGACTGACAAGCACAGCTGTTCTCACCTGTCTGTCTGTCATTCTGTCTGCGAGGCGCATTAAGTCTTTATCATAATCTATGGTTCTAGTTTTTGCAGAGTGGTTTTGTTTTTTTGTGATAATACTTGCCGTCTCTAATTTTGCCTCAGCGTCTGTGCCTGTCTGTCTGCAGCAATTCCCCCCCACCCCACCCATCTCTCTCTCTCTCTCTCTCTCTCTCTCTCTCTCTCTCTCACACACACACACACACACACACACACACACACACACACACACACACACACACACACACACACACACACACACACACACACACACTCACACTCACACACTACCAGCACCGCTTCCCACACACACCTACGATTCCTCCCCACATTTCCCCCACACACTTCCGCCTCCCCCCACCTCCCCTCAAAACACCTAAGCCTCCCTACCCCCCCGCACACACTCATATTGCTGTCCGATCCCCTTGTCTCCTGAATCTTCCTAATTATTGCCTACTTAATTGTCAATACGCTCACGGCTTCTACAGCTTACAGGATTGTCGTTCACCCACTCCTTGATCATGCACTGGACTAGATGACTACCTGCACCTTTCCCTCCTTTTTTTTAATATTTTTCTTTACGCCCTAGAACTGTCTCATTAGCTGCTGAAAAAAAGAAAAAAAAAACCCAGGGAGGAACGATGGGTCACCTGCGACGACCTCACTACTAAACAAAGTAACATTGAATAGACTATATACTAAGCGATGTGGGATGAAGAACAACAAATCACAGGTAACTAATTATAATCAAAGGTTCCATTTTTATGTTGAAAGGTATAAAAATGAATCATCCCGCGTCCCTCTAATGGCCCTGAGCAGGTTACGGTTACGGGGCAGTTTATGGCAGTGATATGGAGGCTCGGAGCTGTTGGTGAAGAACTAGTGTGTGTGTGTGTGTGTGTGTGTGTGTGTGTGTGTGTGTGTGTGACGAGTAAAAAAATCGTATTAAAATGTGAGTAGCGACAGATGGCAATAATTACACACACTGATTGCGTTCTAAATTAATGACAATGTCCTCCATGTTCCTGATTAGGTTTCCAATCACACATCGGAGATACCTGACCCGCCCGAGGTTCATTAACTGGAACATTATTTATGAAGGAAAATGGAGAACGAAGACCATCATTTTTCTTCATTAACAGAGCGTGATTGTGTCATTTAGCAGTGGACAAAAGTATTTTAATAGACTAAGTTGAGAATGAAGATTATTTTCAGGTCACTTATGTAGTAAATCACAGACAAAAATTAAAACCATAATGTTTAGTCCATTTTTTAATCCCATTATTTTCTATGCAAGCATTATGTTATGTTTATTTTGTAAAAGTTGTTCAAGTTTTTTTTAATGTTCTTCAATATACTTCAATACGCTTCTCAATAAATACATTGCACAGAAATTAAACTTGTCGCTTATCGATATCACACTTTTTTTTTTAATATCCAGGCAAATATCAACATACGGTCACAAAAATAATCCAACTCACTACCATTTTTTTTCCACAGGCTTCTTTTCTATATCAGTTTCTTACGTATATTTATTTTTTCAATCTAAGTTTTAATTTCTTATTCATTATCATTGGCTAGAAGTTCTTCGGCCGCGATTGAAATGTTACACTGTTACGGTATTGGAGAGGTATAGATAAAATGATTTTCATCTGCCAACAGCACTTACCTTCTAATACAAAGGTGGGTCCCTTACTTTCACGAGAGTAATAGACTGTTGAGTCACGATCCATAGTTTCAGCACTGATGTCATCCGCCGCCTTTTCTCCCTTTCCAAAAGAAAAACAAAACAAAGGCTTATTTTTGTCTGTCTGGGACATTTTCATACTCTCTAAAGTCACCAATACTATAATTTATTAATTTTTCGTTACGCAATGACCAAGTGATGAGGTTTACATCTATCCATTCTTTTTTTTTATACAGATAATTTATGGTGTAATAGTTCATTACTGAGAGAGAGAGAGAGAGAGAGAGAGAGAGAGAGAGAGAGAGAGAGAGAGAGAGAGAGAGAGAGAGAGAGAGAGAGAGAGAGAGAGAGAGAGAGAGAGAGAGAGAGAGTGTGTGTGTGTGTGTGTGTGTGTGTGTGTGTGTGTGTGTGTGTGTGTGTGTCGGTTAAACAAATATTGCCATGCATAAATTAGGTTATGCGTAAACTACTTCCTGTGATCATACATCAACAACGGATAATCAACAGCCGCTGACAGTCAGTAATACACGCTGGACATCCCTCTAACGAGTTGAATAATAGTTCGGCTTTGAGAGCACCGCCAACATAATCGACAAAATGAGTATCCTGAATAATCGACTCTCGAAAATACTTGAAACGTTGCACAAACACTGACGATTCCAGTGACAAGAGGATGCGTGCCAGCTTACTTATGTACAATGGCTCACCTCACAGGCCATTACACAACGCTGTTATAATGTGGTAGCAGGGAATGGGGAGTTGCATTAATAAAAGAATGAATATTTGTTCTGTGTACCACATTCCAAAAAGCTTGCAGTAAAACACACACACACACACACACACACACACACACACACACACACACACACACACACACACACACACACACACACACACACACACACACACAATCTATGAGGGATAAGTTTCACTCGCCCAGATACAAACGTGCTCTGAAATAAAAGCCGCGGAGTGTTGGGAAATGCGGGATGCAAAAACCAACACACGTTGGTAATTGGAAGGATTTGCATGTATGATTTTCCCTCACACCTGACGCGAGGGAAGGAGCGGCGGACGGAAGGCAGCTGACAGGGACGGACAGGGACGGACGGGCGTGTGGGAGTGGAAAGGGGTTTGTCCGCCAGAAGAAAACGGACATAAAAAAAGTGTTGCCATATTCTTGCATCCCTTGACGGTAATATTTGACTTCCAATTCCTATATAAGTGTGTAGGCTTATGTATACGTCTCTCTCTCTCTCTCTCTCTCTCTCACACACACACACACACACACAACACGTCCACACACGCGCACAGATATTCCTCCTCCTCCTGTCACGTAACATTTTCATCCTTACTTCCATACCAGTGCATCTATTATCGTCCTCGTCACCTCCTCCCTCGGAACGGCTGGCTGGGTGGAGGTTGGCGCCCCGTGTCCCTCGCGTGGCTCTCTATCTTTAATGGGCCCCAGCTAGATACAGCACAGGTCACATGAGCCGAAGATCCAGAAGTGATTTTATTCAATTTGGGCCAGTAAAAGTCGGAGGGGTGAAAAGGGGGGGGAGAGAGAGAGAGAGAGAGAGAGAGAGAGAGAGAGAGAGAGAGAGAGAGAGAGAGAGAGAGAGAGAGAGAGAGAGAGAGAGAGAGAGAGAGAGAGAGAGAGAGAGAGAGAGAATCACACATTTCACACTACATGTCTCCAGTCACATTTAAATTGAAGAGGAGGAGAAGAAAGTGGAGGAGAAGAAGAAGAGGAAGAGGAGGAGGAGGAGGAGGAGGAGGAGGAGGTATCTACTCCCTTGAAGCTTTCCTACCCCATCTCACGCACATTGAAGAGCACCGCAGTGGAAGAGATGTGATATGTGACAGCCTAAAGCTTAATATTGTAAGATCCGGGGACCTTTTTCCTCCTCCTCCTCCTCCTCCTCCTCCTCCTCCTCCTCCTCCTCCTCCTCCTCACAATGGGTTTTCCGAGTGATTGCACCTCAACAGCGTCCCATTTTGCCCCCCTCGAGCGTTTGTTTATGCAACCTGTTTACACGACGGAACGAAATGTGTCCAGTGTGTGAAGTAAAGTAAGGAGGAGGAAAACAACCTTAAGGAAATCTTGCACACCTCACGCTGCGTTTGATGAGGAAATAGACGTGTGGAATGGTATTACTGTGATGAGATCGTTCAGGTGGTTGGTTGTTCTGATGAATTGACAGGTACGAGAAGGGGACTCTTGGGTAGCTGACCGCTGAGTGGGAAGGGATTTTCTGGTGTTGTGAGGGGGGCTGCATGAAGATATGTGCTGTTATGATGCTGTGTGGGGGGATGTGTTGGTGCTGTATGTGGGGATGTGCTAGTGATGTATGTGTGGGGATCGGCGAAGAACTGTGTGGGGATGTGTGGGGGGCTGTGTGGAGTTGTGTTGATGCTTTGGAAGGCCGTGCAAAGGTGTGATGGTATTAGTGCTTCCCGTGGTTAGTGTGCTGTTGCGTGTAGTGCTTGTCGTGATGGTGTGGTAATGTTCTGCGTGTGGTTTATTATAGTGTAAAACTTTGGGAGTGAAAGTTACACGCCGTTATAATGCTACGTGGTGCTACAGAGGCGATGTTACTGTATTTTTTTGGTTATTGAAATGGTAAGTTGATGGGGTTTTTTAATGTTTGTAGTTGTGGTGGATAGTTGTGGTGATGATTTGCAATGTTATGGAAATGGTAGCGGTGTTCTTGCCTTTGTGCCGCTGTGATGTTTTTGTGTTTCCGCGCACTGCCCCGTGTATGACAATTTTCTCAATCACGGGTTATAAAGCACACACGTTACACACATACACATGCAAAAACAGATAATTACACACACACACACACACACACACACACACACACACACACACACACAACAAAAGCGACATTCCTTCATGTTTCAGGGTTCGGCGCGGCGCCTCCGTGCTCTGAGTTCCTTGGCGAGGCAAGGAAAGGAGGAAAAAGCAGTTTCTCACGACTTCTATGAGAATTCCTTTGAAAGCGTCGTTTCGTTTCAACCAATTATGAATGGAAAATTATATTTGCGTCCCCCTCTTCTCGGCAGCGCCCCATGAAAAAGCGAGTCTGACATCTCATCTCGTTACCTAAGGACATTTTTAAAATATTTTTTTCTTGCATTTATTCAATTTCATATTATTTCCTCTATATAACCTGCATGTTCTTGCAGTTGTATCGTTTGAGTTTTCCGTAAGAGTTGGAATTTCATGAACAAGTAGCACAGGGCGCCAGGCATGTTGGTGCTTGTCAGGCGAGTGACGGAGAGTCAGGGCTGGGCCGTGGTGGACACTTGCCAGTGACTCGCCCTGCTGCCCTAACGATTGCATTGTGGTTAAAAAAAATAATTATTGCCTCTCCACTGATCGACTAAACCATTACTGTGAAATAATTTTGGCCAAAAAGATAAATATGTAATCGTGCACAGATCAAGGTTTCCCTTCAGGCACCCGAAGCATCTCCTTCAAGTATATTTTCCCACGCACAGCTCTGCCTCAGGTCGCACGCCAAACACGATGGGCTCTTGAAGATCAATTCCTTGGGTAAACTTCACGAGAAAGCTTCTACATGTCTTCCTAAGGGCTGCGCGATGGAACGTAGGTTTGGCGGCAAAGGAGAACCTGCGTTATCATCAAATAAAACATTGACGTCGTCCCTCCAGCACGCACACTATGCAGTAAAAGCTTCCAAGTGTGTTTACACGAGGCGCCGAACACTCGCTGGCAGTGGTTCCACTGCCGACACACTGCGTGCCTCAAAGCCTCTCCAGGCGGACACACAGGAGTCTGCCGTTTCTCTCGGTCCAACCCTCTCTGAGAAGTGCCCGACTCCTCAGGACCCGGGGTTGCCTCCACGCCAGGAATTAACAGCTTTTATGAAAATGAAAAGAAAGGTTGGTACGAAAAATTTCAGTGAAGTTAAAGTGCGTTTAGCCTCTGATGAATGGCCTCAGTTTCTCAACATTTTCTCGTCGTTTTCCAGCTCAAAGACACATTTTTCTCATCATTTGCATGTTTTCATATTTTATCTATTGGGATGCACTGCTGGTCGGGAGGAGAGTCAATATATTCGTTATTCTTTAGTTCTTCCTTGCGTGGCGGCGTGGCGCAGGACAGCTGGCGGCCGGAACGTGACAGCTCGGTGGTCCAACTGTACCGTCTGTGTCTCAGCGAGGAGCACGATGTCTTTCAACACATTCTAAGTTAAGGAGTAAGTTAAATATGAAAGAATAACAGTTATACAAAATATAAAGACTTATTTTTACTGTAAGATAAAAAATAGTATAGCTTTCAATTTTGCCTCCCGCTACTGTACCTATTTTAAAATTAATATATCTTACGAATGACTCTGTAACGATTAGTTCATAATCAATCTGATTATTGATCAGCCAATCTGTTAATATATTGCTACAGCAATTTATATCAAGCGATTCATATATCTACTTTTATAAAGTGCTGTCTATCTATTTATCTCTTCATTTATCCATATATTCATTTATCTCTAAATTCATATTTATATATGTATGTGTCTATCAATCAATAGAAAGATAGATAGATACAGATTCATGCATTTATCAATCTATGTTCCTAGTTCATGACTTCCTCATGTACTTCATCATACTGAAGGTTCCTGTTCACACTAGCTACGTAGGATATTCAATCACTTTATGCAAACTCTGCAGTTACCATTTTTACTCGACTTAAATACCTTAATCGATCTCTTCAAGGTTTTCAGAATATCTAAATTCGAGAGAGAGAGAGAGAGAGAGAGAGAGAGAGAGAGAGAGAGAGAGAGAGAGAGAGAGAGAGAGAGAGAGAGAGAGAGAGAGAGAGAGAGAGAGAGAGAGAGAGAGAGAGAGAGAGAGAGAGAGAGAGAGAGAGAGAGAGAGAGAGAGAGAGAGAGAGAGAGAGAGAGAGAGAGAGAGAGAGAGAGAGAGAGAGAGAGAGAGAGAGAGAGAGAGAGAGAGAGAGAGAGAGAGAGAGAGAGAGAATGAAGAGGCGAAAGAGTGAGTTGTTAAGAATGGGTGACGGACTAAGTGAGTGAGTGAATGAGTATGTGAATGAATACACAAAAAACAAGTGACATGAAGAGTTTGCGGCAAAATGAACATGAATGACGAATATAATTTACTGGTTGGCGGAGTCACCGAGCTGCAGGAGAAGGGACAAGGATGAGGCGTGGGCGGTAAGAGTTGTCTGAGGAAAGGTCACAAGGGTGGGAGATTGGGCGGCGGAACAATTAACGGAAGGACGATGGAGGAGGTTGGAAGGAGCTGTAGGAGAAGAAAACAAAGGAAAGAGGGAAGAAGAGGCATGGAGAGGAGGAGGAGGAGGGGAGAGAGAGAGAGAGAGAGAGAGAGAGAGAGAGAGAGAGAGAGAGAGAGAGAGAGAGAGAGAGAGAGAGAGAGAGAGAGAGAGAGAGAGAGAGAGAGAGAGAGAGAGAGAGAGAGAGAGAGAGAGAGAGAGAGAGAGAGAGAGAGAGAGAGAGAGAGAGAGAGAGAGAGAGAGAGAGAGAGAGAGAGAGAGAGAGAGAGAGAGAGAGAGAGAGAGAGAACAGGAGGACGAACTGAGTGAGTGGGTGGTTATTGCATTGTAAGAACGAAAGGGAGAAAATATAACAAAAAAAAAAACTTAGGTGGAATTCGTGAGTGAGACCTGACGGCGGGTTGAGGGTGGAGGTGAGTTTATCCACCTTCATCCACTAGTCGAGTAAGTCTGACACTGCTACGGGAAACACAATATGAGAAACTCTGACCTCCGTTATGAATTGTCAGACCACCACACGGGCCACCGAGGGAATGGGGGAGGGCAAGGAGACGTGTTCGATTCTTTGAGAAATTCTTCGCTTATCACTGCGCCTCACTTCACCTCAGAATATTCCCTACTGAGTGCCAGGCATCGAACGCAAGGCCACTGAATTATAAGTGAGGCAGCATAGCGACTGAGCCAACGATGAGGCCATGGCTGCGGCACTGACACTGTGACCTCACCGTAACTCTTCTCAACTGTTTGCTTCTTAAAAGGTATTAATAGATAAAAATGAAATAAAAATATCACACACCAGCAAAGCAGAACAAAAAAACACTAAACGTGGCCCAATATAATTTTTGACGATAATAAATAAACCAAAAGAAGTAAGAAAGGAAAGAAAATAAACGTAAAAAATAAAATAAAGAAATGGAAAATCAGGACGAGGTGGCGGTGCAGCAAGACAGACCCCCGCCAGCGCCGCCGTCACCCGAGACACCAGAAATACCTTCATAAATTTAACGCCAACCTCAGAGAAAACTCCGGGACGCATCTATATACACTCCTTCCTCCACGCCCCGATCCCACGCACTCTTTCCTCCTCTCTCCCTCTTCTCGTTCAGTCCCTCTCGTATTAGTCTCTTCTTAAGTATCGTTTGCCCCCTCCCGTCTCTCCTGTTCTCCCTCCACTCCCCTTTGACACACTACCTCACCTCCTCTCCTCCTTCTTCCCCTCTTTGTTGCTCCATTCCTCTCCTCACATTCTCCCTGCCTCCCTTTTCAGTATTTCTTCTCTTCCGCTTCCCTCTTTTGTTCTTGTCCTTCACACCCTATCGTTTACTGCACCTTTTCATACCTCTCTCGTTCTGCCCATTCTCACTTTGAAAGAACACCACGCTAGATAATGTATTTTGTTCAAAACTTCGTTCACAGAGAATCCGGCGGGACACTGCTATGAATATTAATTAATTTCAAGTGCACCGTAAAGTTTCAGCCTTTTGAGGGCGAACTGCAATTATTTTCTTCTAACATGTGTCGGCGCAACTTATTCTTAACTTTTCCGGCAACGTATGTCTTCTTGAGGACTTGTAAATATATATAACTGGATGAATTTTTGTTGCGTTATGAACTCGGAAAGACGAGAGGGTGGATGCGTGGATGAAAGGAGAGGACAACAGTAGACGTGCAGCGATGAATAGACGGCCAGATGGACTATAAGCAGGCTGGACATATCTAGGAATAGACAGGTACGACAAAGTGAGGTGAAGGAGGCAGAAGCAGGCAAAGAATACGAGGCAGAGACACGGCGGACAAGCAGGGAAGGGTGAGGGAGTCAAGGAGTGTCGGAACGCACCACGAACTTGGAGCAGCCAGTGTCAAGACGCCACTAACTTCTGCCGGAGCCGAGACAAGGACACAATAATTCCATGCCGACTTTTGTCATCCCCGCTGAGACAGGACTTCAGGACGCACACCCAGACGCACACGACGCTGCCAGACCGCATTATTCTATTGTTCCTCGTATATATTCAGATAGGTAGGTAGGTGGTTGTCAGGAAGGCATGATGGTACGTTGGTAGACAGGTAGGTTGCTTGGTTGGTAGGTAAAAAAGATAAGCAGGGACGTAGACAGGTGTGCAGGCAGGCAGACAGACAGACAGGCAGGTAGATAGGTAGTTAGGAAGGTTGGTGGGTAGGTTGGTAAGTAGGTAAGAAGGTAAGTTTGCAGGCAGGTAGGTAGTGAGGTAGATAGGTTGAAAGGTAAGCAGATAGGTAGGGAGGAAGGTTGTTGGTGAGGGAGAGAGAGAGGGTGGGAGGGAGGAAATCAGGAGTATAGGCAGGTGGTTAGGTAGGCAGAGATAGGAAAGAAGCCATTGGTCACCACTATTTCCTCAAGCTTCTTTCTCCGGCTGAAGGGTAATGAGGAAGTCTTGTCAGGCTTATTTAGTGTGTTAATATGACAGTAAAAAATAATAAAGCTCTCACACCCACACACACACACACACACACACACCTCCTCCTACACATATTAATAAATGTCCTCGAGGTGGTGTGGCAAAGTCTTCGGAACGGATGCCTGCCTGAATGTCTGTAGTAATTAATTTGTGCCGTGCCGTGCCGTGATGTGGCGGGGGTAGCGGGGTGACGAGAGGCAGCTCCGGCACTTGGAGGCTTGTGATCAGCTGCTGAGAAGTTTGGGCGACAATAAATCTTGTGGGAGGGGGGCGTGCGGCGCGGATGGGCGGGCGGGAGACATGAAAGATAGCCGTGCAGAATTTATGACAAACTTGCTTTTCTTAATCTCCTTTGAGTGTGGAGATACGGATGAAGGGATGGAGGACGGAAGGATGGATGGAGCGAGGTTGAGGAAGAAGGAAGGGATGGGGAGATGCAAGGAAGGAAGAAGAGAGAGGATGGTTGAGAATGATGGATATTGAGTAAGAGTGATAGGAAGGAAAATTAGGAGGGAGACATGGAAAGAAGGATAGAGAAAAAGGGTGAATGAGAAATGAGCGAGAAAGGGAGGAATGGAGGGAAGAAATGAATTGTGGTGAGGTAATGACTAAACAAATGTACTGGCGTTTTCTCTATAATTCCTATACGTGACTCTTCTCGCAGCTCTGTGTTATAGGAAGGGGCCGCCACTGGTGCTCTCGTTCTTTTCACTAGTGTCCTTTTTATTCACAAGTTTTGGCACCACTTCTCTCCGTACAATTGCGTCACACACCCGAAACAAATGTCGCAAAAATCATGGAAAGCTGACCTGTTGACTGGACGCTCCCCCCCCCTTTGACGTTTGCATTCTATTAACTGATTGAGTGTGTGTGTGTGTGTGTGTGTGTGTGTGTGTGTGTGTGTGTGTGTGTGTGTGTGTGTGTGTGTGTGTGTGTGTGTGTGTGTGTGTGTGTATTAAATGGAGATCATGGGTCATGCAGATATTAACACTTCACTGTCTTTGTTTACTATGTTCAGCTGTGAAATAATGAACACGTAATTTTGTTTTGTTTTGTTGCAGTGATTAATCGATTTCAACAGTTTATTTTCTTACTATACGTTTCCCTTTTTCCTTTATTTAATGCTGCAGGTAAGGCCAACACCACCGAAAGGAAAACGCCGCGCACACCTGAGTTCATTAACCTATTGTTCTGCACTCGCTTGGTCTCCTCATTAGCTCTCCTCCGTCCCCTTCACTTCCTTGCGTCCGTTTCCTTGGCCCTGCCTTATCATTCTCGCTCATCTCAGCACAAAGGGACGGGGAGCCTGAATGGTGGTAATAATGGTGGAATTTTTGTAATCATCATAGAGGTTCGCCATTTTCGATTTTCTTTCTAATCACATGATTTTGTATTCTGCTAAACTACTCCCGCTTTCATATATATTTACGCCATTATGAAGGAGTGTATTATCTTCAATATCATTTTATTACTATTCAATCTATCCTTCATTGAAATCCTGAGTAGAATGGGGAGATTGCATCGGCTTTCTTGGCTGCCTCTTCTCGTTTTCAGAGTAGATTAGGGAATGGGTACTGGAGGCAGCGCCGGTGGGAGGTAACTGGGGATGTGGGTGTTACAGGGATACTCGCAGCGGATACAGTGGTGGACTATCCTCGCCGGGCCAAAGTCTGGATACTCGCTCGCCAACACTAATAAGGTGCAGCATTAAAGCCAAAGGAATTTTAAATGAACAGCTAACTCTCGTCCGACCTGGAAAAAGATCCCTCGCTCGCCCTTAATGGTCCTCAGCCTCCATTAAGAAGAACATTTAAAATTCCCAAAGTACGGATTTTTGAACTGCCACCCACCCTCTCTCTCCACCGGTTTAGCTGATTACGTCATAAAGATGATAAGGATAAAGAGGATAATTCTGTTTTGGTCCTTCCCTGGCCATGCATTCCTTAGCGGTGTTTGTTACCTATTCAAGCCACCCCCGCCTTCATCTCCTCCCCGCGGCACGCTTAATAACACCGGTGATTGCCTTATTAGGTTATTGGCATTTTCTCGTGCAGTGTGGGTGTCAATTTGAATATGAGGGGTCAACACTAATAAGTTTTGATTCTCAGTAAAAGGGAAGAAAGAAGGAAGGGGAGGAAAAGAGCAAAAACGTCACAAAGAAACAGAAGGGACAAAGAGAGTAAAAGAGGGAGAAGTGGAGAGGGAGAATGAAGAGATAACTGGAAAGATGTGCGACGCTGAAGGACTTCCATTAATCACACGGAATACCGAGGATGTAACGATGCCACAACTCGCAAGGTGTTGATGCGCGCACGGCACACACACACACACACACACACACACACACACACACACACACACACACACACTCAACCAATTCTCATCATGCATAACAAATAACAATAACAGACGACTTTGTTCAGTTGACTCATAACGATAAATAAATGAATAAATAAATAAAAACTGTAATGATGAAATAGATCCAGATTTATTCTCACTCACTTTCTTTTCTCTCACTAATATTGACCTTCACTCTTTTAGCCCCATTCCTTTTAATTTCTGAGGCGACAACCTTGACCTGCATGCATTCATCTTTCATGTGACATTCTCTTCCTCTTGGGCAAGGGCGACAATCCTGAAGCAAAGTTACCAAAATAGCCTGGAGCAGAATATAACCCAACACAATACAGCAGAAATAGTAGTGTCAACCCCAAGCAGAAGTCTTTCTAGCAGACACTACGCCGAGGCTGAAGAATCGACACAAAGCAGTGGGTGAGAGCTGGCAATGATCGGGTAGGGGTGTGAGGTGAAAAAATGGTGCGAGGGACACAATAAGAAATGAACAGCGTGTCACAGAAGAAAGTAGTCAGGATTTCCTTCTACTAACATCAAAGGCACAGAGGGAAATAAAATAAAAATCGAATGTAAACAATGTAAGAGGAAAAAGAGAGAGAGAGAGAGAGAGAGAGAGAGAGAGAGAGAGAGAGAGAGAGAGAGAGAGAGAGAGAGAGAGAGAGAGAGAGAGAGAGAGAGAGAGAGAGAGAGAGAGAGAGAGAGAGAGAGAGAGAGAGAGAGAGAGAGAGAGAGAATGGGATGGGAGACAGTTGGAATGGAGACAGATGGGGAAGCGTTCCCTTCACTGGAAAGCTACTCATTCTGTTAGCATATCCCTGTTCCCTCGTTCCCCTTCCCTTCCTCCCTTTCTCTTCCCTCCCGTTACTTCATCACAGTCTGCAGTGATATCTTTCCCTTTTCTTTATTTCTTTGTCTTCCATTCCTTTACTCAATCATGTAACATCGAGTCAGAGAGAACAATGAAGTATATGTAATCAGATGAAATAGAACAAACGTCTGAGGATTAAGCAAAGTAAGAAAATGATTGTGTACGTGAGAAAAAAAAACGTGACTCAAAAGGTGGTGAGGACAGATGAGCGTCGCAGAGTGGTTCAAAGCGTGTTCTTATACCAGTGTGTGTGTATGTGTGTGTGTGTGTGTGTGTGTGTGTGTACCAAGACATAACTCACCGTGGTCTAATATCATACATACATAAAACTAAAATAATGGGATGTATAAATAAGGAAGGAGAGAGAGAGAGAGAGAGAGAGAGAGAGAGAGAGAGAGAGAGAGAGAGAGAGAGAGAGAGAGAGAGAGAGAGAGAGAGAGAGAGAGAGAGAGAGAGAGAGAGAGAGAGAGAGAGAGAGAGAGAGAGAGAGAGAGAGAGAGAGAGAGAGAGAGAGAGAGAGAGAGAGAGAGAGAGAACCAGAGTAGGAGGGTAGAGAAGGAAGATAAAATATAAGTGGAAGGAAGGAAAGACGAATAAAATATATATGTATGAAAAAAAAAAGAATTAATAGAGAATAGAAAAAAAGGCTAGGAGAGGAAAGATGAAGGAATACAGGAACTAAGAGAACGGAGATAAGAAAAAAAGGAAAAATGGAGCAAGGAAACAAACAGAAGCAAGGAAAAATTAAGAGAAGCAGGATGGGGAAACGGAAGAAGGATGGGAGAGAGCAAGGTTCCCCACATGGGTCAGAAAAAAAGTAACTGGAAACGGACGGAAAGAAAAGGAAAAGAGGTAGAGAGCGGAAAAGAGGTAGAGAGCAGGCTAGGAAGGGCAAGGAAGTGGAAGAGGAATATGGAAAAAGGAGGAAACAAACATGAAGGGATGAGAAAGAAAACGGGAGGCGGGAGGAGGCAAGGAAAGCAGATTAAAGGGGAGACCAAGCCAGCAAGAGGAAGGACAAGTAAGTGTAAGAGAATGCGGTGAAAGGGAAGAGGAAAGAGTGAGGAGGAGGAAACAGGGGGCGAGAAGAGGCAAGGGAGTCAGGTTGAGGCAGGTAGGACCCAACAGGCATCAGAAAATCTCCTTATAACCACAGGATTACACAAGATCATATTCGTGCTACAGGATCTGATCACACTCTAGCCACCATATCACTAATTAGGCTTATATTCTTAAAGGTATCGGGCTCCAATTACGACTAATTCCCAAGGCCACTGAAGAGGTTAACCGGGTTTTACTGAGTGTTGTTTTGCGTTCAAGGTCCAGAAGAGTCATGTAATACCATCACTGGGATCACAAAGACGTCCATGAAAACCCAAGCAACTTCTACAAGAGGCTTTTCAAAAGGGCGAACCGAGGAGTCGATACGTTTAGCAATACGGGCTTAAGAGACGAACCATAATGAAACCACGACCGAAATAATTGTCAGTTACGTAACACCTCCAAGACGAATGACACACGAGGGAGACACTGACACATGGGTGCTGGGGGAAGGGCGGAGAGGGAGATAAAGGAGATAACTTTGGCGGGAAGAGGAGAAGGAGAGGTAAGAGGAGGACAAGGAAGAGAAGGACAAGGAAGAGGATGAAGAGGTAAAGGAGTAAGAGGCGTAGCAGCGGACGACAAGGGTCAGATGAGTGACTAATTAAGCAACCACTTCTGTCGCTCACATTCTGAAGTGGAGGAGTAAGAGGTGGAGGAGAAGGAGCAGGTGGTGGAATAGCAGGTCAAGGTTACTAGAGAATTGTTTGTATGTTTAATCTCTCTCTCTCTCTCTCGATTAAGAAGAGTCCAGTGAAAAGATAGCGGAAAAAAAATCATTGGGGGGGGGGGGGGAGAGAGAGAGAGATAGAGAGAGAGAGAGAGAGAGAGAGAGAGAGAGAGAGAGAGAGAGAGAGAGAGAGAGAGAGAGAGAGAGAGAGAGAGAGAGAGAGAGAGAGAGAGAGAGAGAGAGAGAGAGAGAGAGAGAGAGAGTAGTAGTAGAAATAACAATAGTAATAGTAAAAACAGTGTTAGTAAAAGCACGGGTGAGAATGCTAATAAAACAATAATACTTAGAATATACAGACGTAGTTAATTTATTACTGGTTGCAGTGATGGGTAATATTCGTATAGCATTAAAATATAACGAAAAACATTCCACACGTGTTTACCGCCTGGATGACAATGAAAGCTTTTAATTCGGCCGATTACGTAGACTTTCGAATACACACACACACACACACACACACACACACACACACACACACACACACACACACACACACACACACACAAACTTGATACGTATTTTTGTATTTGGCATAACCTCTAAGAAAACAGAACGGTGGACACAGCGACCAAAACATTATTGCATCAGACAAACCAATTCCAATTTACGAAGCACCCCAAAATCTCCCGGAAACAAACAGGCGGTTCGTCATCCCAAAACAAGGTCAGCAGAGCACGCGACGGCAGTAACAAACAGCGCAATGAAACAGGCGCAACGAAACATCCTTTATACCGCGGCGATGTATGAGCCGAAATGAAACAAATACAAGCCCGGTTTCATAAAATAATTAGCAAGAGTTTGGAAAAATCACGAGGTAATATTAATTCTGTTCTCTCTCTCGTTCACTAGACTCACTGAACCATAAAACAATACGCTGGCGTAGGAGAGGAGTAGATTATGGAGGAGGAAACGACGAGCAAGAAGACGGGAGCAAAGGCGGTGAGCAAGCACCAACACCTGAGGGAATAAGGGAAACAATAAGACGAAGTAGCAGGAAGAGGAGAAAACAGGCCAAGAAATCTGTTAAAAGGGAAAGAACCTTGGTCGGTATTCTCAGACACTTCCATCTCTCACACCAACTCTTTCCAGAGGCAAAATAGGAGATCAACCGGGTCCTCACGAGTGTTTTTTTAGGTTCGTGGTACAGAAGAAGGGTCAGAGCACCACCAGGGCCATACCCCTGGAAATGCCCCACACGCCTACGAAAGCCTTGTTAAATATGTGAGCTAGAGAGCGGATAGGTTTAAGAATACCCCCCCTTGCTAGGACGAGATGTAAATGATGTTATAACTACTTGGTAATATAAACTCCATTCTCGTCACCATTTTTCATGGAATCAAGATTTTTGCACTGACTTTATCTGTCTATCTATCTATATACAACTTATATACCAATATCCCTCTTTTTTATTATCATCTGTAAGGCAAATATCTTTCCCAACGTTTACCAACTCGCTGTATGATGAAAGAATACTCCGTCCTGGATCGGCTATAGCTCTTATCTTCTCTCCTAATTTGGCCCTCGTGTTTTCTCTCTCTCTCTCTCTCTCTCTCTCTCTCTCTCATTTATCACGCACAACAAAGGTGATTGTCACAGGCATTCTCTCTAAACTCACGGAATACCTCCTTTTTTCATTTCCCTTTCCTACCGCCGTTGCTTTCATTTAGCCCTTCTCTATTAAGGGCGCGCGCATATGGGCTAGGGTAAGGGAGAGAGACATGTGCGTGTGTGGAAACGTTCAGGACTAAACTTTTTCCCTTGATTTTTTATTTCACCCTCGACCTGCCACATAGGGAGAGCGAAATTTATACCAGAGAGAGTTTGAGCAAAGGTTTGTTTTTCCAGAGGTGTCTCATTAGGTGTTCGGAGAGCAATTACCTGAGCTTAGTGCACAGATTTGCTTTAGGTGACTATACAGTGTCGAAGGTCACGGTAGTGGTAGTAGCAAAGGTCTAGATAAATGAATATAGCACTTAAAAATGTGTGTGTGAGAGAGAGAGAGAGAGAGAGAGAGAGAGAGAGAGAGAGAGAGAGAGAGAGAGAGAGAGAGAGAGAGAGAGAGAGAGAGAGAGAGAGAGAGAGAGAGAGAGAGAGAGAGAGAGAGAGAGAGAGAGAGAGAGAGAGAGAGAGAGAGAGAGAGAGAGAGAGAGAGTGGCTCTGTACCTTCAATAATGCGGGTAAAACATGGGTCTGTACTTGGAAGAATCGAATAATCTGTCTACATATATGAAGTTGATTCTTAAAAGCAGTGCACGGCAAAATTGTAAAAAAATCATTAAGAAGAAGAAGAAGAAGAAGAAGAAGAAGAAGAAAGAAGAAAAATAATAAAAGTAGTAAAACTGAAACCCAATGCGGAGAGTAATGAGGAGGAAGAGAATACAGAGGAGAAAGATGAAAAAAAAGCAGAAATAATAAGAGGAGATCGATAATTGGAGAGGAAAAAGGAGAATAATGAGGGAAACAATTAGGAGGAAGCAGAGACGAACCAACGTAATCAGATGCATGAGACGTATGAGGGGAGGAGAGGAATAAAATAAAAAGATGATGCTGAGAAAGAGGAAGGGAGGTAAGGAAGAGGAGTAAGTAAAAGAATAAGAGGAATGAGTAAAAGTGAAAGA
This sequence comes from Eriocheir sinensis, assembly GCF_024679095.1. Lineage (NCBI taxonomy): Eukaryota > Metazoa > Arthropoda > Malacostraca > Decapoda > Varunidae > Eriocheir > Eriocheir sinensis. The sequence goes on along the minus strand of NC_066539.1, from coordinate 17,282,767 downwards.
GGAAATCACAAAAGAATGAACAAGAAAAATACGTATATGAACTTAGGAGAGAAGAGATTCATGAATGGCACACACACTCTCACACACACACACACACACAAAAAAAAAAAACCATAACAGGAGAATTAACCTCCTATAAATCGATACGCCACGCTGATTATCCCCACATTAAATGGTCAAAAGAGCAATGACCTTCCCGGAGGTTGTCAAAGTTCACACCTGGTCAATGCCCCTTCCTGGAAATAATCTTCAGGTGACTGACTTCCCGCCCTGACTCAAACATATACATTTTTTTTTCCACAATATAAATCCCCGGAGGCCTTCAGTCCCTAGACAGATGACAGCGACCTCTTAACCTTCCCCCCTTCCCTCACCCCTAATACTCCCTCTCCCTCGCTGGCTCCTCCTCACTGAAGCTTACCCCACCTCTCACCTGTCCCTTCCTCATTCTTCCATTCTCCTGATCGCATTACCCCATTTATTAAGATCTGAGGGGAGAGAAACTCCTCTACAGGGAAGCTCTGCACCCTACCAATCATATAAAACTTCCTGCGGGAGGGGGGGGGGGGTAGTTGCGCTTGTGAAATCTGCAGGTATATATCTAATTGGATTACTTTGTTCCTCATGCAATGGAGGAGGGATGAGAGGAAAGGAAGAGGTTCGCGAAAGAGTGGAGAGAGGAGAATGGTGATGGATGGGGAAAGGATGGGAATGAATGAAGAGATGAGGGAGGAGAGATGAGAACAGAGAGGAAGAGACACATGGGAGAGGAGAAAGGAGGGAGGGAAAAGAGAAGGAGTAGCGGAGTGGTAGAAAAGGATGTGGAAGAGTAGAGAGAGAGAGAGAGAGAGAGAGAGAGAGAGAGAGAGAGAGAGAGAGAGAGAGAGAGAGAGAGAGAGAGAGAGAGAGAGAGAGAGAGAGAGAGAGAGAGAGAGAGAGAGAGAGAGAGAGAGAGAGAGAGAGAGAGAGAGAGAGAGAGAGAGAGAGAGAGAGAGAGAGAGAGCGAGAATGGGGGGTGATGTGACGTTTCAGGGGAGGTTGCGTGAGCGGGGACTAAAGTGCGTGATGGATGAATACATTACGGCAGGATCGCGCAGAGGGTTATTGGACCAGGCCGCGCGGGGCTCAAGTGATGCCGCCTTTCTTTAGCGGGATTCATTTCTTTCGTCTTCTGGGGTCATTATTCCTTACTTTCCTGCATTTCCTAGTTAAGTGTTTGCGCTGATATTACTGTTTTCGTCTCCGTTCTGATTCTCGTCACGCTAAAATATCTCAACCATAAATTGAACTATATAGTAAAGCGGCTGGCACAGCTAATACTGCAACTGCTACTACTGCAACTACTATATCTACTGCCACTACTACTATAACTGCCACCACCGCCACCACAACCATTGTCACCACCACCACCACACACAACACCGCCCGCCCAGCCACAGCACGCACCATTAACATCAGGCTCGGCCATCGGGAAAGTAAGAGACGGATAAACGTGATCCGGATGATACGTAAAGTGTTAGTGGCGTTATTGATGTTATTTCTTTGATTTTGTGGAAGAGAACTACACCTGATTATCAAAGTTTTGTTCATGGTGTTGAAGATACGAGGAGAAAGTAATGAATGATTGAAAATAGGCAATGGGGTTCATGCGAGGACTTGCCGCAGTGATAATCGCAAAACGTTATAACCTTTTGATCGCATTTTACTCTTTTTTTTTATCACCTATGAAGAAGTAAATGATCCGTCGTGATCCTATTTGCTTATTCATAAATCAAAATCGAATATAAACAACGATGTCCAGTTCGACATGTGAAGAAAGGTATGACCGGTAGTGATTCTATTTGCTTATCCGTGCATCAAAATCGAATACTAACAGCGATACATTGCCGGCCGTGTTCCTATAGCCCGTGCATCACTCAAGGCCGCGTCTCTCCTTACATTACAGACTCGGCAAAATGCACCTGCTACCCAATAATTCATGCCACCGCGTACATGTTGGAGGCCCCTTACTTATTCACGACTCGAGTCCGTCTGCTGAATGTTTAAACTCTTCTTATTCTATGTTTGCACTCTCTCTCTCTCTCTCTCTCTCTCTAAATTCCTTTTTCCAACGTAACTCAATCTTTCTGTTTTCATCCCTTTTTGTTGTTGTTGATATTTTTATTCACCTTCCTCCTCCTCCTCTTCTTCCTCTTTCTCCTCCTCCTCCTCCTCCGAATCCTAATCCTCATCCTCAACATCCACAGAGACTGGAAGGGGCCGAGAGGGCAAGGCGACTGATAAGAGTACGCGGAGAGGAGGAAGAGGAGGAGGAGGAGGAAGAGGAGAAGAAGGAGGAGGAGGAGAAGGAGAGTTAGTCACAGATAAGTCACGAGTTAATTCTTCAGGCCAGAGGTGTGCCGGGGGGGAGGGTCGATGGGCAGAAAGAGGCCGGCGGCGGACGTGAAGATGCAACAGGGAAGAGTGAAGGAAGGGAGCAAAGGAAGTGAGGGAGGAGGTGAAGGAAGGGAGGGAAGAAAGTGGTGGAGGAGGTGAATGATGAGAGGGAGGCAGGGAAGAATAGAGGGGAAAGGAAAGAAAATAAAAGGAATAAGAGAATGGAGGAACGCGCTAGATAAGTTACGGAACACAGGGACTGCAAGTATCTCGGTTTGAATGGATTATTCGCTTTTATATTATCAGTGACTTGAAACTTTTTTGAGTATTTATATTAGAGAAACACTGAATAGACGTTTTAGGAGGTGTTGCTCTAGTGGATATGAGCGTCAAACCATGGACGTTACGAGCCATGGCGAGGCAGTTCCCCATTACCACCATCATTCACATCGTGGTCACTGTCACCACTTGCCCTTGCCTTGACAGACCCTGCACCGCGTCAGGCCACATCCCGCCGCCTGCCCCACCACTCACTGGCACGAGACGGCTGCGGGCCTGAGGCAGTCAGCAGGTAATGTTTCCCTTACCTCAGGGTCTCGCGGCGGACAGGTGGAAGGTTGTACTTACCTGGAAAAAGAAAAGATAACGGTTAGATTACCTTGGTGTGAAAAGAGAGCTAAACCAATACGACATGCTGCTACTACTACTACTTCTACTACTACTACTACTACTACTACTACTACTACTACTACTAATAATAATAATAATAATAATAATAATACTACTAATAATAATAATAATGCTACTATTGCTACTACTACTACTACTTCTACTCGTACTAAAATTAATACTAATATTAAAACAAAAAACACCGTAAACTTTTATTGTTACTTCCATAAAAGGAGTGATGAAATTGCGGTGACAATATAATAAAGGACAAGGATGTTGATTCAAGGTTCGCACACTTATTCTGCTCAGGTGTGGCAGCGCGTGGCCGGTAACAAATCCAGGTTAACGACATGGAACTATACAATCACTAGAATTCCGGGAAAGGTTTCGTTTTTGATAATTCCATCTTCCACGCACGAAGTATCCCCCGTGTTTGTGTAACGAGCGGCACCACAAAGTCACCGGGCAAAGGCAATCTGAAGGCGATTATACCTCAGCCAACACGACGGGAAGGGCGAGTTCTGTTCCGATTCTTTATATATATTGCCGGGGAGAGAGAGAGAGAGAGAGAGAGAGAGAGAGAGAGAGAGAGAGAGAGAGAGAGAGAGAGAGAGAGAGAGAGAGAGAGAGAGAGAGAGAGAGAGAGAGAGAGAGAGAGAGAGAGAGAGAGAGAGAGAGAGAGAGAGAGAGAGAGAGAGAGAGAGAGAGAGAGAGAGAGAGAGAGAGAGAGAGAGAGAGAGAGAGAGAGAGAGAGAGAGAGAGAGAGAGAGAGAGAGAGAGAGAGAGAGAGAGAGAGAGAGAGAGAGAGAGAGAGAGAGAGAGAGAGAGAGAGAGAGAGAGAGAGAGAGAGAATCTCTAATACACCCCGCATGGTGCGACGGTTCCAAGACCAATTTGCAACACTGATTATTCAGTTTTGATTTGGGTAGTGAGGGACACGAGCGGCATTTAAAATTCTGACCTCCTTGAAAGCCAGAAATTAACAGTACCGGCGCCACTGTGGAGTTTTTAATAGTGTAACAAAATAATAATGCCCCCACTTTAATCTGCAGGGCTGCCAATTTCTTCAACGTTTATAAAATTGAATACGTCAGGCGTTTAATGCACTGTAAATTAGATAAACGCCTGAAATTAAATCTCTTAAGGTCAAATCAATGACATACTGAAACGCTATAGCGACCTTTCAACATATATAATGGAGGAGAGTGAATAGTGTAATATGCTAAAATATGAATGTTACAGCAGAACCATGGAATAAGTTGGAATTAGTCTCTCTCCAACACACATAACTTTCACCAAGGCACATCACCACCTGCCTGTCCCTCCTGCCAGAATTATGAATTTGCTGCGGAGGTGAAACGAGGCATTCCCTCCCACAGCTCCCGACATGCCGCATGAGTGAAGATTCTTGTGAAAGCGGAGTGAGGCGGGGCGAGGCGGGGCGCGGGATCTGTCTGCTGCAGTCCAGGTTTGTGTGTGCGTGCGGCCCCTTTATGAGGTGACAGGAGGGAATCGAGGAAGGGTTCAGAGAGATGCCGGCCGCCCCTGCTCTCCCAAGCGAGGCTCAGCAGTGACGGAAGGGTCTCCTCGCTCCACTCGGCGCGTCAGGCATGGGGCGTCCTTCTTTCTGGCGGAAAAGGGAGCTGGAGAATTGTTCCTGACACGCGGAGCCAGCAAAGCGCATTTCTCGTTCTCATATAGGAATATAATTCGGCCTCCAGAACAAGATGTTATTCCTATTTGATATCGATAAAACAACGGATTACTTCAAGCGATGATATAATATGCATTCCGTCATCTCTTTAATGCACCGCCTCGCTCCGCTTTCACAAGAACCTTCCTTCACTCATGCGGCATGTCGGGGGCTGTGGGAGGGAACGGCTCGTTTCATATCTGCAGCAAACTCATAATACTACTACTTCTACCACTCCTCCTCCTCCTCCTCCTCCTCTTCCTCTTCCTCTTCCTGTTCCTCTTCCTCTTCCTCTTCCTCTTCCTCCTCCTCCTCCTCCTACTACTACTACTACTACTATCACTATTACTATTATTATTACTATTACAATTACTACTACTACTACTACTACTACTAGTACTACTACTACTACTACTACTACTACTACTACTACTACTACTAATAATAATAATAATAATAATAACGCTAAAACTACTTCCACTACTACTTCTAGAGCAACTACATAAATGTTCTTTCCCACAAAACAAAATAGAATACTACCAATGACATTCATATTATGTATTTCTCTCATTTATGAATTAAGACCTCTTGCCATAACTGCGGCATAAATGTTGCAGCCTAAGAAATAAGATGAAAAATATTTACGTACACAAGCACTGGGGAGCTATGCTGCTGTGTTTCTTTCTTATCTTATTGTAAATTCATGATAAGATACAAAAGCAGAACAGATAGATATAAAAAAGCAAAAGAACGTCAAACCGTGAACTTATGGAACACGAGAAACGACTCTCATGACATTCAAGTAAGATGAGGACGCAAGTGATCTCTCTCTCTCTCTCTCTCTTTGGACTTTTACCCCTGCTGGATCACACTGTCTCTGCGTCTGTCCATCGGCTTAGCCCTGGTACTGTGCAATGCAGCGGTGCCATGCAGAGTGTAAGAACCACACCGGCCATCGCTCTCCTTCCCAGCCGCGTCCCTTCCCGCCCTCTGCCTTTGTTCCCGGAGAAAAGAGAGAAAAGATATTCCTCACATCCTCTCCTCACTTTCATCTCCCATTCCCCCCGTCCAATTTACCCTTCGGGGCGAGATGATTTAGAAAAAAAATGAAAAAGAGAAATTGGCCTAGGCACGCCGGCTCGCACTTGCAGAAAAGAGAGAGAGAGAGAGAGAGAGAGAGAGAGAGAGAGAGAGAGAGAGAGAGAGAGAGAGAGAGAGAGAGAGAGAGAGAGAGAGAGAGAGAGAGAGAGAGAGAGAGAGAGAGAGAGAGAGAGAGAGAGAGAGAGAGAGAGAGAGAGAGAGAGAGAGAGAGAGAGAGAGAGAGAGAGAGAGAGAGAGAGAGAGAGAGAGAGAGAGAGAGAGAGAGAGAGAGAGAGAGAGAGAGAGAGAGAGAGAGAGAGAGAGAGAGAGAGAGAGAGAAAAGAACAGACATATAATATAGGCAGACACATTTAAACACACAAATATTCAACACAACTTGCAATACAGACATATCTGCATCACACACACACACACACACACACACACACACACACACACGTAATAAACTCATAATATGCATTATGTAAAAAGAAGTATATTTAAACTAAAATACAGTATGCACCTGATTACAACAAGAAGAGGTAAATACAAAAATATAAACACACCAATGTAGCGCAGAAAAATATCTTATTACTTCAATCCGGCAAAAAAAAAAAAAAAAAAAAAAAAAAAACGCTAGATAAAAATATAGAGAAACCTTATATTGATAGAGAGTATAGTCAGGGTAAAGTTGAGGGCATACGTTATAGCTGTGTGTGGCCTGGCTGGCGTCTCTTTGCCCTCTAAGTCTGTGGTGCGTAAGAACCCATTACCCCGGGACACAGGGCCAGTGTGACATTCGGGTTACCACAGTTTGCCTTCCCCAGGTTTCCACGGGTACCCATTTATCGACAAGCCCGAAAGGGAGGATGGAAAGCTGGGTGAGTTATTCGCCGATTGCCCAGGCCGGGATCGAACCGGGGTCCGCGTGTTCGTAGCTAGGCATGCTTACCACTAAACAACGATAAAGCAATAAAATAAGTAACAAAGTATAATCTCCGACAATAAAATTAATCGAGCGTTATGAATAGTAAGAAATCCAATCCCGCTCCTTAACTTTTCCCATTAACTCAAGAACACACGAAAAACAACTTTAATTTTGTTGTGACCTCGCTGGTCTATCGCCGGGGGAAAGGGTCCATGAAGAAGAAGAAGAAGAAGAAAAGAAGAAGAAGAAGAAGAAGAAGAAGAAGAAGAAGAAGAAGAAGAAAAAAAAGGTAGTAGCAGAAGAAGAAGAAGAAGAAGAAGAACAAGAAGAAAAAGAGAAAGAAGAAGAAGAAGAAGAAGAAGAAAAAGAAGTATTAAAATGTGCAAAAACGAAAGTCGATAAAATAGAGATAGAAGAAAAGATGGTGGAGGAAGAGAAGGATGAGGAAAAGTTAAAAGAGAAGGATGAGGAAGTTAGCAAAGAAGGATGAAGAAAACGAGAATGGGGCAGTGAAGTGAAATGAAATGCGATGAGAGCGAGAGGAGATTAAAATTATACGGCTAAATGAAGTAGTGACAGATCTATGGACGAAGACTATTAAAAGGCGCATCGGAAAGAAAAAGGAAGTAAGATGAGACATGGAGGAGGAAGGGAGGGAGGGGGGGGGGGTGCTAAAGGGGAGGGAGGGGGGGAGGGGGAGGCACTGCACGAAGATTGAAAAACTTTGGCTTTTTATTCACCCAAGTGAGTAATTAAAGTCTGACCATGATGGAAATTTCGAGTACGGGCGCCAAGACGAAGCTGCAATGGTCCTGCTAATTAATTGCCGACTCCTTGAAATATAAAGGAAAAAGTTCCCGCACAAATGTCACGTTTCAAATCAACGAAAAGAAGATGTATCGCTGATTTTCTCGTAATTTACTGATAAGTATTGATATATAATGTCCTGTGTTTATTTATTTTGTATCAGAAATTGGGAAAAATCTGCATGAACTTATAAACAATGAATTTCCTCTCAAGAACAGTTCACCTCCCCCGAGAGTACATTCTCTACATTCATATAGCATCTGTTCGCGAAAGGATTAGGTTGCAAACTTCACACAAAGGTCAGCTTCATAGTTTCCTTGTCGCCTGTGCATCCCCATCTACGACTGGCCAAGTTATGGAAAACATGGACAAGAGGCGGACCAAATCAGACAAATGACCGTTATACCTGACAAACATTCGCGACCTTGATGTGAGTTGTACTTTCTTACTTACTTCTATTTGTTATACGCATGCATGCAGTTTCAAATTATGTGATTTTGCTCTGTACTATAACTATGCATTTTCTTACTCCACCAAAGAGCAGGTAAGAGTGACTGACATGCATGCAATGGTCAATCAGGAAAAATAGGTTATCGAAAAATATGAAGTGAACGCCAATCTTCGAGTCGACAGTGAAAGAAAAAAAAATGAGAAGCAATAATAATTACGAAGTTCTGTTCATTTCACCATTCATAACGTGAGCGACAAATACAAAAATAGCAGGAATTGGAAGAGAAAACGAAAACGAGAGGTATAATATGTAAATTGATAGTGGGAGGTGGCGGCAGGGAGGATATGAGAAAAAGAAATATCGAGTGTTACTTTCAATCCTCACACACATCCAAGGCATCAAATGTTTTCGAGTTGGTCAGAAGCCTTGACCAGCCAGAGACGTCGCTCACCTGAACATTGGATGGCTGTCTTGTTCGTCTGAATCCAGCTTTAGACATCAACCTCCTCCTCCTCCTCTTTCTGATCTGATATCTCCTTTACTTTCTCATTCTACTACATCTTAATCCGCTTCCTCACTTTTCTCGTCTTCTTTATCTCCTCCTCTTATCCCAGTTCGTCAACTTCTCGCTCGCTCGTTCTCATACTCATCCTCTTCCTAATCCTCTTGTCTCCCCACTCTCTCCCTCTCCTGCTGCTCCACTTCTTCACTTCTTTACTTATATTTGGTTGTGTTCGTGGTGGTATTTATGTGCTGACGGTGGTGGTGACTGTTTGTGTTGATGACCGGTGGAAACATAAGAACAAGGGAACTTAAAACATATTAAACATTGCAGTACATTTGGCATTTAGTTTTCCCCTGAATCTAATAATGAATGTTAACTTGTAAAATAAAAATAAAACCACATTATTATTCACACTGATTAAATGTATGCAAAAATATGCAGCAGTGCAGCATGCATGAACACACACACACACACACACACACACACACACACACACACACACACACACACACACACACACTTGCTGTTTTATTATACCCAAAATCTACATGCATGAAAAAATATACAAGTAATCAACGCAATAGCATTAAACACACAACTCCTCTATTCCCATATTACCCACACGCATGCATGGCTCCCACCCTTCTGTCTCTCTGTCCTGCTCTCTTTCAACCAGTAAGTCTTTTTGCTCCTGTTTGTGCATCGCCGCGTGAGTGTTTGGCGCCACAGGAAGGATGATGAAAGCGTTTTAAAGAAAGTCATGAAAAATGCACGATGGAGCCGGATTTGTATTTACGCATGGAAAAGCTTCAGGGTAGCTGTTGCTGCTGCTGCTCTGTCTCTTTGTGTGTGTGTGTGTGTGTGTGTGTGTGTGTGTGTGTGTGAGAGAGAGAGAGAGAGAGAGAGAGAGAGAGAGAGAGAGAGAGAGAGAGAGAGAGAGAGAGAGAGAGAGAGAGAGAGAGAGAGAGAGAGAGAGAGAGAGAGAGAGAGAGAGTGTGTGTGTGTGTGTGTGTGTGTGTGTGTGTGTGTGTGTGTGTGTGTGTGTGTGTGTGTGTTTTCCGCAAGGCTTTTACCTGCCAGGTGTAAGCGTGGCATTTTAATGGCTTACATGCGAAGAATGAAAAAAAAAAAAAACGTGCGTGTTATGAGAAAAGAAAATACGTCGTGAAAAAAAATAATAAAACGGAAATAAAAAGCGTTCAACATTAACTGCGACAACAACAAAAGCAACAGCAGCAACAGGAATAGTCGTTGAAAAAGAAAGAATGATGATAATGATACTAATACAAATGATAAGGATATTAACAAAAATATATAAAAAAAACAGGCAACAGTAATATTAACGCCATCACCACCACCACCCCCATCGCTACTTCTGAACCTTTCCTGCTCGCGTTCCCCCAAAGCGAGGACGGAAGGGAAAGGAAGGAGCGAAGATCCTCACAGACAACTTTACTCACTTTAGCACTTGTTTATCCTGGCACACTTATCCACTTAGCGTCCTCCGTACCCACGGCGGCGGTGTGAAGGAGAGAGAGAGAGAGAGAGAGAGAGAGAGAGAGAGAGAGAGAGAGAGAGAGAGAGAGAGAGAGAGAGAGAGAGAGAGAGAGAGAGAGAGAGAGAGAGAGAGAGAGAGAGAGAGAGAGAGAGAGAGAGAGAGAGAGAGAGAGAGAGAGAGAGAGAGAGAGAGAGAGAATGAGGGCGAAAGTAAAGAGAAAGGAACGGGAAAGAACGGAGAAAAGAGTGAGGAAACAAAAGAATGAATAAAGAAGGTAATAATGCAGGTGGAACAGAAAGAAACGGCACAGTAATATTTGGCGGGAGGAATAAATGGTAGAGGTTATACATAGAGGTGGAAATACATAGAGCAGAGAGAGAGAGAGATATGACGAGGGAGTAGTAAGATGGAGGAAGGACTTAATAGGTTAATAGAAAGGAAATTAATGAATGAAAGAACGTGCAAGAGAAGGAGAGGCAGAAGACGGAGAAAGGACAGAGATAAATGGAGATTGTGAGGGACAAAATGATGATGCATGCAGGAGGGAAGAACTGTCACGAAGGCTTAATTTCCCTCGTGACGGAGATTGTTGGAGGTAAGTGGAAGGAATGGCAGTGGAAGGAGGTGAGGCGAAAGGTGTGTGGCAGGAGGGGCTACTTATATTAATTAATGACACAGTGACTTGAGGAGTTGATCTGAGGCGAGGACAGGAGTGAGCAAAAGTGGTGACGAAGTGAAGGGTAGTGGTGGCAGGAATATATCTGGGAAGGACAGGGGTGGTTAAGACAGGTATGGCGAGGGCAGGGGTGGCGAGGGCAGGGGTGGCGAGGACAGGGATGGTGAAGATAGATGAGGCGAGGACATGGGTGGCTAGAAGGGTGGCAAGGAATAGAGCAATGCAAGGTAATGTTATACTGAGAAACTTGTGCTGCGTTTGCCATTACCAGCTGATTTAAGGGACCCCGACACACTAATGACATAATATGTGAGTGAAGTATTCAGAACCGCATTGATCTCCACCTTTATTTTCCTTTTTGCGTTTTGTTTTAGTTAAGAGTGAACGCCGCAAGTGTTCTCGAGGCTTTGTTCCTGACCGGTGGAGAGCTTTAAAGAGACACTTGATACTTCTTTTGCGTTTTTAGCCGCACAGAAGGGATTACGAATAGATAAGAACATGACCGATGAGGAGCAGCAAGTGAAGGAGGTGGAGGAAAGTATGCGAAGACAACACAACGGAGAGCATATTGATTACGGAGAATGAAAAGAATGAAAGAGCCAAAGAAAACAATGCACAAAAGAAGAAACGAAAAAAGGAAAGGAGTGAGGGAATGAAGAAAGGAAGGAAGAAAAGGAAGCAAGGAAGGAAGAAGAGGAAGGAGGGCGGGAACGGAGAAGATGAGTTGATGGGAGGAAGAAGGAAGCAAGGAAGTCAGAGCTAATGACGGAAGGAAAGGAGGAAGAAGGGATGCCATTCACCGCGAACAACAAATGGGCGCGGCTGTCTGAGAGCAGCTCTTCTGAATGGTTCCTTCCGTTGGGGTTTAACATTTATAATAACACGGCGCCGACAGGAAGCTCTCGAGGCCTCTTAAGCTGCTACGTTTAAGTGGTGTACGTTCGAGATTTTTCACAGCGTTACTGCAGTTCCTCTGATGTAAAGTACCAGGTGTTACAGGGGCGAAAAGAAAACTATACCAGTCACCGAGGAAACCTGGGGAGGGTAAATTGTGATAATCCGGATGTTGCAGTGTTCTGGGATAATTGGTTCTCACCCACCAAAGGCTCAAGGAGGGAGAGGGAGATGAGCACCGAGGCCAGGAATAGCTGTAGTGTATGCTCCTAACTTTACATTTACCTTAGTCATATATGGCAATTTATATCCTTATGATTTTTACGGCACTATAAAATTAAGGTCGATTTTATATTTCCTCATATACATGTTTTAAAAAATGGAAAATGAGTGCCTGCTTGATTCAGGGGTAACTATATGAAGTTGAGGACCATTAGCCGCCTCTGCAGTAGTTAGGATCAATCGCCGAGCCTCTAAACCCAGGTAATGGTGGTCCGGAGATGAGCTACCGGGCCGTTGGGAGAGCTTCGTCGAGGCGGAGTTACTTGAGGAGCCTGGAGTTGGTGTTTACATTCTGCAGTGTGTTTGCATACGTGCTTCACTTCAACTGTCGTGTGTATTCGCCTCTGCCTGTTTCTCGTCCTCTTACTCCAGCTCCATTTGTTTTCCTCCTTCTCATCCTCCTCATATTGTTCGTTGTCGTCTTCTTCCTGTCCTGATGCTCCCTTCTTCTCTTCCTAGTCGTCTTAACTGTTCGTATTCTCCCATCTGCTTTTCTTCAGAGCAAACCCACTGCTTTGCTTCTTCTTCATCCCTCTTTCAATTCAGTGTACTTGCCTGTTACTCATCCTGGTTTTGATTCTAACACGTACCTACTCATAATCTCGCTTCAGAGGCTTCTGCTTTTGCTCTCCTTTCCTTTCATTCTCTTTCTCCTGATCCTTGTATATTTTATCGTGGTTCTTTGACCTCCTCCTCCTCCTCCTCCTCTTCCTGTTCCTGTCCCTCCTCTTCCTGTTCCTGTCCCTCCTCTTCCTCCTCCTCCTCCTCTTCCTGTTCCTGTCCCTGTTCCTCTTCTTCCTCCTCCTCCTTCTCCTCCTCCTCTCCTCAAATTTCTCATGTTCGTCGTCGTTTTACTGTTACTTATGCTCTTCCCATTGTTGAGCTTTGTTGATTCTGCTTGAATCTAAATTGTGCCACTGGACGCTTGCTCGAACACACTCTCACAGACACACACACAGACATACACACAGACACACACCCACACCCACACCCACACATACACACACACCCTACCAGTCGATGCCGCGCAACATTTGGCGCTCCCTTGGCATGGCGGTGACCAAGCGGGGAGGCTTATGCGACAGCACGCAGCCTGTCACCGCGTCCCTCCATAACACCTTCAGTGTATCAAGGTAGGATGGCTGTGCGCCGGATACGTGAACAAAAAAGTTGAGCATTCTGAAAACATTATATCTCCACGCCGACCACTGCCGCGTACCCACGACATGCCCTAACCTTGCACAATGCGCGGTGACCACCCTGGTTACGCCTTCTAGACCACGTGGTCATTAGTCCGCGAATTTTATCGGCATAGCGTGACAGAGGAAAGGCTTCCAAGACCTCTGGGACAATGAGTGTGTGTGTGTGGGCGTGGGTGGGAAAAGAGAGAGAGAGAGAGAGAGAGAGAGAGAGAGAGAGAGAGAGAGAGAGAGAGAGAGAGAGAGAGAGAGAGAGAGAGAGAGAGAGAGAGAGAGAGAGAGAGAGAGAGAGAGAGAGAGAGAGAGAGAGAGAGAGAGAGAGAGAGAGAGAGAGAGAGAGAGAGAGAGAGAGAGAGAGAGAGAGAGAGAGAGAGAGAGAGAGAGAGAGAGAGAGAGAAAACAGTACAAGCAGAAAAGTAGATCTAATATGTCAACGTTGCCAATAGAAAAAGAAAAAAAAGATCTTTGTAAACATTTGATGTGACGCAAAAAACCAAACACCAGACACAATCAGCAATAATTAATAATCCAAATAAATGCCAAACGCGTCCTCAGCTGATCGCTCAAGTATACACATTGCTTTTAGAGAGAGAGAAAAACATTTATTGAATGTCTTTTTGCCCCAACACTTAGCCGCAATCTCCCGGCCGGCTGCTTCAGGAGTATTGGTCAGTCCCTCTCGTTCCTCCTGATTGAAAAAGTTGGGACTCTTCCCGAACACGTGCCTGGTTGGCTTCCTCTTCTTTCTGTCATCAAAGACAGAAAAAGAAATAACAACACAGAAAGAGATTTTGCGGAAAAGAAAAAGAGGGAGACGAGTGGAACAAAGAGAAAGAGGAGACAAGGAGGCAGGTAAGCCCGATAATATATATATATATATATATATATATATATATATATATATATATATATATATATATATATATAAACATATATATATATATATATATATATATATATACACACACACACACACACACACACACATATATATATATATATATATATATATATATATATATATATATATATATATATATATATATATATATATATATATATATATATATATATATATATATATATATATATATATATATATATAGAGAGAGAGAGAGAGAGAGAGAGAGTCTTACTCATCAACCCTAAAAAGTGTTAAAGTTGATTCCGAACAGGTAAAAAAGGAATATTCTGATATAAAAAAACGTGCCAAGCAAAGACAATATCATACATATGGTGGAACATTCCACAACAAGACTGTAATTTCCAGTCATCGCCGAGTAAGCGAAGACAACCCACATGCTGCCCTGAGCTCTCGACTCTAGGGAACCTTTCACAAGGGGATCAAGCGAAGCCCCGGGGGGACAGCATGAGCCAAGCAAGTATTGCACATCTATAAAATACTTGCTTACGCTACTTACTGGCCGACCAACAGGCCCTATTTTAAAAGCCACCTTCCGCTAAGGTAAAGGTAAAGGTGGGTGCATACGCTACAGCTGCGTATGGCTGCGGAGCTCATTTCCGAACCGTTGGCCCTTTGAGCCTGTGGTAGTTAAGAACTAATTACAAACGTGAAATCCGGGACTGCCGCAGTTTACGATGACTAGATCTTACCAGGTGCCCGTTTATCGACGAGCCTGAAAGAGAGGATAAACAGCTGGGTGAGGTGATCGCCGACTGCCCGCTCCGGGATTTGATCCTGGATCCGCGGAGTCGTAGCCAGGGACTCTTACCAGTACTCCACGGAGGCGCTAAGGCCGAATGCAAAAGAAAAGAAAAAAAAGACGAATGTTAGGAGTGGATACACCATTAGATAAACCAATCAATAGGGGCATACGGCAGCGGGGTGGGGGTGGGTGGGGGGGGTGGGGGTGGTGTGCGTTGCCTTGCCTTCCCTACGATATCAAACCTAGGGGTCCTCCCGAAAAAATCTCCGTCAGGTCTCCTTCTCATCCTGCACTACCACATAGCAGGTTCCACCGACTTGCTTAACCCATGAACTTTGTGGTTGGATCGCCTTCGCCTGCTTCACTCGAAATTGTCTTTCAACAATAATCCGGTGAGCAAGGTCAACTTCCGTGTAGCTCGTCACATGCCCATTTAGTCGGAGTTGGCGATGAGGGACTGTACGTGCCCGGTGAAGGAAAAAGGGGGCGCAAAGGGGTTAATGCTTCAAGGGTCTGGTGAAGCTCTCTTTGTGATGTGTGTCCACCATTCTGAGGACTCACCCAATGGATTCTTTTTTTCTTAAAAGTTCGCTAATTACTGTTGTGTACTGTTGTTGAGCAAAAGTTTGGTCGTGCTTTTTTTGAGGAGCAGGAACGCTTATCATTTACGTTTCAGTGTTTGTGTTTTCATAATTTCATTTTAGCGACTGACGGCGGAAAGTAAAATTCAAGTTAAACAAAATTTTTTCGCTTCCCTGAATTATTTTCAACGCAGACTCCTTTTTCCGAGTTTTCGATGTGTCGGGTTTTGTGTGCCTGGGTTGTGCAAATATAATTAATGGACTTTTATCACTGGCCTCAAGTCGTAAGATTTTCCCGTTAAACAGAAAATTATATAAAAAAACGAACAATTATGTTTCCCGTCACTAACACTGCGTCGCTGCTCCCCCATTCTCTCTCTCTCTCTCTCTCTCTCTCTCTCTCTCTCTCTCTCTCTCTCTCTCTCTCTCTCACACCTACACCCACCCACCCACACACACACACACACACACACACACACTTTCTCTTGCTCTATTATTCCTTCGTGGTTTCTTACCTAATATCGTGTGTACTTTCTCCACTTTCCATTTTCTTCTCTTCATTCTACTCATAATAGTCCCCTTCTTTATCTTGCCTTTCCCTTTTTTACGCTTCCCAATAAATTCTCCTTCTCAAGCCTCTCTTTTACCCTCTCATTACTCGCGTTTCCCTCGTATTCCCATTTGTCTCCTTTCTCCCTTTTCTCATTCCCCTTCCTCGCCTTTTTATATCTCATCTCGTAATCGTCGTCCTCTCTCTCCTCTACCAAGACCTCCCTTTTATCGGCTACTTCTTTGACAAGGTAAATTGCCTTATCGTAATCATATTTCTTTTTCGTCTACCCACTGATAGTATATTTCCTATTGCTGGGCTTTTTTTTTTTAACACATTCCCTTATTTTTTCAGCGCCACCATCTTTATTCGGAGCACGTTGGTAACATTTGAAGCATCTTTTTTTTATGGTAGTAAGGGCAGATAACGGAAAAGAGCAGGATAAGGATGATGAAATAGAAAAGAAGTACAGCGAGGAATAGGCGAATAAGGAAGAGGAGGAGCGGAAGGAGGACGAGGAGGAGGATTTACAAGGATTTACAGAGATGTCCAGACAACGCACACACAATGGACCAGACTTAATATTGTGTCCTTATAACGAGGTAAAACGATACCGAACAACCA
The DNA here is from genome assembly GCF_024679095.1 of Eriocheir sinensis. Taxonomy (NCBI): domain Eukaryota; kingdom Metazoa; phylum Arthropoda; class Malacostraca; order Decapoda; family Varunidae; genus Eriocheir; species Eriocheir sinensis. The sequence goes on along the minus strand of NC_066539.1, from coordinate 17,266,287 downwards.
CCAACGTGTTATATATCTAAGTATGTAATAGGGTGGAGGCATATTTTTCAATGAATCAATCATGCTCCACTCATCTATTAAAGGTGGCAATTTATTAGATTCTGGAATAGGAAATTTGGGAAAAAGAATTTGGTGGAGAACATATATATATATATATATATTTTAAAACACAAATTTAACGTCACAATTTATCGTTCACGGCGTCTCATCGATAGTAAATGATTTGGCTTGAACCAACTTGCAACGTTCAAAATACTTAGTGGCTTTATAAATGTAGATGAATCCTAACTGTTTATGATCAGCGTTACGCCACCAACGAATATTAATTGCTCTCAACTTATATACACAAATTCATATAGACTCCGCAAATTGTTTTTTTTTCCCTCACCAACGTTGATGTGAGACGGGAATGAGGAGGAGGAGGAAAAAACGTTATTAGATGAATTCAGATAGAAACTGATGTGCTTTGCTGTTGCTGTTTTGTTGTTTTTGTTGATGATAAGTTGCTAACGGTGATGTTCTTGCTGGTTTCATATTTCAGGATGTGTGTGTGTGTGTGTGTGTGTGTGTGTGTGTGTGTGTGTGTGTGTGTGTGTGTGTGTGTGTGTGTAAAAAGTGACAATGCCGTACTATCATTACCACCAAGGATAGGATTAAATAGTTTAATAGCTAGTCAGAGTTAGCTGGTTAGATAATTTAGTTAGATGGTTAGTTAAGTAGTTAGTGGATCAATTTTTTTTCAGTATATTGTGCTTTTATCATATTTTGTTGTGTTGATCCTGTTTTTTTATAATATCCATTTTTGGTCTTATGTACATTATGAATTTTTATTTTTTTTGCTCTATTTTATATCATTCATTTTGTGGTGTTCTGTGGTGGTCTGGGTGAGCCTCTTTTTCCCCATAAAAGACTCACCCATACTTAGGTTGATAATGTTATGGGCGAAAAATGAATGATGTGTGTTTGTATTTTATCATATTAATATTTAATTTTACTATATTTTAATTACTTATTTATTTGTTTTATTTGTTTATTTTATTTCATTTTATTTATTTTTTTATTTTATTTTATTAGTTGGTTTGAATTCGGAGTTTTCCTTCTCCTAGGAGGACCGCCTACCACGGCTAACGACCCCCTCCTGCCCGGGTTTGTGGTCAGAGTTGTCCTTCTCCTAGGTGAACTGCTTACGCTAACGAGCTCCACCTGCCCGGGTTTGTTATCGGAGTTTGCTCTCTTAGGTGAACTGCTCACGCTAACGAGCTCCACCTGCCCGGGTTTGTTATCGGAGTTTGCTCTCCTAGGTGAACTGCTTACGCTAACGAGCTCCACCTGCCCGGGTTTGTTATCGGAGTTTGCTCTCCTAGGTGAGCTGCTTACGCTAACGACCTCCACCTACCCGGGTTTGTTATCGGAGTTTGCTCTCCTAGGTGAACTGCTTACGCTAACGACCTCCACCTGCCCGGGTTTGTTGTTCGGAGTTGTCCCTCTCCTAGGCGAACTGCCTACCACGGCTAACGACCTCCACCTGCCCGGGTTTGTTGTTCGGAGTTGTCCCTCTCCTAGGCGAACTGCCTACCACGGCTAACGACCTCCACCTGTCCGGGTTTGTTGTTTGGAGTTTGCTCTCCTAGGCAGATTGCCTACCACGGCTGACGATCTCCACCTTCCCGGGTTTGTGATAAGAGTTGTCCTTCTCCTAGGTGAGCTGCTCACGCTAACGACCTCCACCTGCCCGGGTTTGTTGTTCGGAGTTGTCCCTCTCCTAGGTGAGCTGCCTACCACGGCTAACGACCTCCACCTGCCCGTGTTTGTTGTTCGGAGTTGTCCCTCTCCTAGGTGAACTGCCTACCATGGCTGACGACCTCCACCTGCCCGTGTTTGTTGTTCGGAGTTGTCCCTCTCCTAGGCGAATTACCTACCACGGCTAACGACCTCCACCTGCCCGTGTTTGTTGTTCGGAGTTGTCCCTCTCCTAGGTGAATTGCCTACCATGGCTGACGACCTCCACCTGCCCGTGTTTGTTGTTCGGAGTTGTCCCTCTCCTAGGTGAATTGCCTACCATGGCTGACGACCTCCACCTGCCCGTGTTTGTTGTTCGGAGTTGTCCCTCTCCTAGGTGAACTGCCTACCATGGCTAACGACCTCCACCTGCCCGTGTTTGTTGTTCGGAGTTGTCCCTCTCCTAGGTGAACTGCCTACCATGGCTAACGACCTCCACCTACCCGTGTTTGTTGTTCGGAGTTGTCCCTCTCCTAGGCGAATTGCCTACCACGGCTAACGACCTCCACCTGCCCGTGTTTGTTGTTCGGAGTTGTCCTTCTCCTAGGTGAACTGCCTACCACGGCTAACGACCTCCACCTGCCCGTGTTTGTTGTTCGGAGTTGTCCTTCTCCTAGGTGAACTGCCTACCACGGCTAACGACCTCCACCTGTCCGGGTTTGTTGTTCGGAGTTGTCCCTCTCCTAGGTGAACTGCCTACCACGGCTAACGACCTCCACCTGCCCGTGTTTGTTGTTCGGAGTTGTCCCTCTCCTAGGTGAATTGCCTACCACGGCTAACGACCTCCACCTGCCCGTGTTTGTTGTTCGGAGTTGTCCCTCTCCTAGGTGAATTGCCTACCACGGCTAACGACCTCCACCTTTCCGGGTTTGTGATAAGAGTTGTCCTTCTCCTAGGTGAACTGCTTACGCTAACGAGCTCCACCTGCCCGGGTTTGTAATCGGAGTTTGCTCTCCTTGGTGAACTGCTTACGCTAACGAGCTCCACCTGCCCGGGTTTGTAATCGGAGTTTGCTCTCCTAGGTGAACTGCTTACGCTAACGAGCTCCATCTGCCCGGGTTTGTTATCGGAGTTTGCTCTCCTAGGTGAACTGCTCACGCTAACGAGCTCCACCCGCCCGGGTTTGTAATCGGAGTTTGCTCTCCTAGGTGAACTGCTTACGCTAACGACCTCCACCTGCCCGGGTTTGTAATCGGAGTTTGCTCTCCTAGGTGAACTGCTCACGCTAACGACCTCCACCTGCCAGTGTTTGTTGTTCGGAGTTTGCTCTCCTAGGCGAATTGCCTACCACGGCTAACGAGCCCCACCTGCCCGGGTTTATTGTTCGGAGTTTGCTCTCCTAGATGGACTGCCTACCACGGCTAACGAGCCCCATCTACCCGGACAGATCTTCGGTACCTCCGCGGACGCCCCGGGGAACACCAAGGCACCCTTCGGGGAGTCTTCCAGTACTGCCACGCTCACCAGGGAGACCTTGGGCTCGCTAGCGCTCCTTACCCCGCCGAGGCGAGAAGGGTGAATGCAAGAACTCGCTTCTTAAAACTACCAGACAGGATTATGAAATTAATCGTAAGTACCTTGAATGCGCTGCTCACCGCGTTTATCGTTTCTGGGGTGGAAAGTCGAAGGGCCTCAGGAACGCGCACAGAGCATCTAAAAACTTTCTCCGTTTCCTTCTTTCTTTCTTACTTCCCATATTTCTTTATTTATTATATTTTATTATATACAAGGAGGTAATACCACCACCACCATCATCACCACCACCACCACCACTATTACTTACCAGCACAACCACCACAACTACCACCAGTATATAAACCTTACCACCATTGCATTATCATCATCACCACCACCACCACCAAATCCACCAACATATTGACCCTCACCCGCCCCCCTCACCATCACCACCATAACTCTCAACCAACCACCACCACCACCAAATCCACCACCATATTGACCCTCAAACCCCCCCCCCCCTCACCATCACCACCATAACTCTCAACCCACCACCACCACCACCAGTACCCTCATTCCCACCAAACCGTTACTAGCGCCGCCTTGTCGTCAGCAATGTCTCACTTCTAAGAACACGATGCGCACAATACAGCTTGCACACTTCCTGCTCGCCCTGCAAACATAATTAATGGCCTTCATGAAAGCCATCAAATCGTGATAAATTTCAGCCATTAAATAACAAATAAATTGAAATAATAATAATCTCTCTCTCTCTCTCTCTCTCTCTCTCTCTCTCTCTCTCTCTCTCTCTCTCTCTCTCTCTCTCTCTCTCTCTCTCTCTCTCTCCTGGTTATATATAGTCTTCCCGCCTCTCTACCATCAATACGAATGTTACAAGCTGTTCTTTACCTCTTCACTGCCACCCCCCCCAAAGGCTACTACTCCCCTATACCCGCACAGCATCACTTCATCTCCTCTCTGCCCCCCACCCCCCACCCCGCAACCCCCCACCCCAGCACTACTACCTCCCTTTCCCCGCGCAGCATCACGCACTTTTATGATCGCTCGTACATTTCCATCATCCTCTCCAGCAGCCCTTAAGGTGTTCCCTGTCGTTGTTAATCATTCTCTTACTACGCTTTTTTTTCACACATAACCCTTAAATCATCCCTAAATCTCTCTCTCTCTCTCTCTCTCTCTCTCTCTCTCTCTCTCTCTCTCTCTCTCTCTCTCTCTCTCTCTCTCTCTCTCATCATCATCATCATCATGAGATAACGAGGAAAAGACAGAATCCACCCCGAGCTTTCCTTCCCCGTGTGCGTTGTGCTAGTGAGCTAAACGACACACACACACACACACACACACACACACACACACACACACACACACACACACACACACACACCATCCACTTCAGAAATTTTCCTTGTCCATCGCTCACCTGAAATTTATCACCCGACCGCGAATTGCACTTTGGAGTGGCATAAATTTTCGTCAAACGTTTTATTTTTTCTTTCTTTTTGCTCTAGCGTTTATCTTCTCTTAAAATGTTTGGGTCGCTCGGCACACAAAATGGAATGTTATGTGGAGGCGGAAACCCTCTTCAACCCCCTTTGTGTCATTTTAATTAAACATAAATGTTCCTAACCTCTTGCTTTATATCGCTCTTAAGACGTACTATAAAACTCGTCCATTAAGCTTTTAGTCTTTACTCATTATCCTGGTCGCTCATCAAGAGAGTAATTAGTTGGTGACCCTTAATTATATAAGCGGCTTAATTTCCCAACGATGTAAAATGAAGCGAATGACATAACAGCGGCACAGGACAGGAGAAGATCATCAGGAGCAGTCCTTCCTCTCAGTTCCCTTCGTGTCCCTCCAAGCGTGTCTTTCTCATCACGTCTTCGTGCTTTGACGTAAATCGAATCTTTTCCGCCACCCACAATACTCAGGGAAGGTAAATGGTTGATTTGCAAAATTTATCGATGCATGGAAACTTTAAAAAAGATAATCTATGCATTTCAGTGAGTGTACGTCTGACCTGATATCGCTAGGTGAGATGGGAGGTGGGGTGGGGGGCGCCCAGCAACACGTACCGAACGGCAGCCATCACCCGCCCACTGGCTGCTGGTCGAGTGGAGGTAAAGAAACTTTGTCTTTCCGTGTAATAGGTAACCAAGCCTATTTTTTTTATTTTTTTTTATCGAAGCGAGAATGGACTTCCCCTAGAGGTTATTATTTTCCTAGGAAAATTTGCTGAAAGCTGATTGCCTGAATAAGTGATGTCCGAAGACCATCTTTGTATATGAAAACGACTACCAGGTAATGTGAATCAAAACTTATTCACGAACTCAAGTTTCTCCCTCTCATATGCGATATATATGTTATAAATAATAATGCATCATTGTACATCGATTGCTTTATATCAGTTGCCAAAGTCAACAACACAAGCATACTTTCCGATGCACGTACGTGATTTAGACCCCAATTTTATTCACATACTTAATTATCATTTGAATGTATTGTCTTAGTTTTCTTTATTTTTCCTTCGTATATGGAGATGAGTTTTTTTTTATTATTTATAGGCACAGGAAACACTACCAGTCACTAAGAACCGCAAACCAATCGCTGACCTCCGAGACACGCCCACACGACTCATTTCTGGAAAAAACAGAAAACCATTTAGTTCAAATCAGAAGCCTCCCAGGGCTGATTATGCTAAGAAAAGGTTCCATAAATAGGAATAATTTTCTTTGACGCTATTTTCATTCGTGTCATGACATTCTGTTTGCCTCGTCATTTACTAGAAAAACAAAATGAAACAGTTCATCTCCATTCCAAAATTCTGTCACGTATAATAATTTGACACCTTGACATTCACTTGCGCCACGACCTCTTCAAGGAGTCTCGCAAGACATAATTTTTTAAGCAAACACCGCTCGGGCTTGTATTACTAAAGGCGACTCCCTACATAATAAAATGTCATGCAGCACAGAAATACTGTTTTATCTTTTGGAACTCCATCTATTTTTAAGGACCAATTACTAAATGTCAACCACCAAACTGCAGCCCTAAAGAGCACCACCATGACTACATTTCACTTAACAAACATTTAATTCCTCGACTCTGAACCTTGACTTTAGCTTTACTGTACCTCATCATTCGACTAACTATTATATATATATATATATATATATATATATATATATATATATATATATATATATATATATATATATATATATATATATATATATATATATATATATATATATATATATATATATATATATATATATATATATATAGACTTTTTTCCCACCAAAAGTAAAATTTTCATCTCGATATTTTTATTTATTGATTGATTTATTGATTTATTCTTTACGTGTGTGTGTGTGTGTGTGTGTGTGTGTGTGTGTGTGTGTGTGTGTGTGTGTGTGTGTGTGTGTGTTGACCCCTCTTCCAATGTACCTCTGAATACATATTCATATTACTGTGAAACGCTGGTAACGCAGGGCAAGGGTGAACAAATTCTGATGGAGATAGGAGTGGCTTTCGTCATCCATTACCTACAAGTAACGCTCGACTTAATTCTCCTTCAGTATTACTTGCCAGTCAATAGACCATTACGTCACTCCGTCCCCCATTGTGGCTGCGACGGCGTTGTTCTGTGCATCGATCCTATTCCTCTCGTCGCCATTCATTCAGGAGCGTTGGAATGATGTATTTATACTGACCCAGTTGATTAATTGATTGACTGATTATGGTATGTGGCCATGGCGCCGCATCCATCGACCCGGAATGGAGGAATAATTAAAAGGCCTGCGTGGTGGGGCTTACATAATGAAATCGTCCATTGTTTACCACATCGATCGTGTTCACCTGATACACAGCACGGGCACGGTACACGGCCACGCTGCCCTAGGCGGTGCCGGTACAAGTCAGCGCTGAGCCTGTGGGTGAAGGGAAGGACACAACTCCGAATTTCCATGTCGGTCTTGAAACAGACAGAATGCGTTATTGTTGTTGCTTTCTGTTGTCAGTATGGTGGAAGGAGGGGTGGGCGGTAATGAGGTGGATTCTTTCAGCATTTGTCTTTATTAAAACCGGTTATTAACATATACATAACTAGGAACTTTAAGAGGAAAAATATGTAATTATTCAGTCTATAAATATGCTCCAGAGTGAAATCATTGATTCATTATTCTGAAAACTTGTTTTATTTTACGAACGCTATGGTCTTGGTAATATTTTTTAGCTCAACTACTATTTTTTTTTTTTGGGGGGGGCCTCCTTTTGATACCGTTACTTATACGTTGATTGATTCGTCCCTTGAAAATACTATAAAATTTCAAGCGAAGTTCTCTCTGTAACTTAAGAGTCATGAACACCAACCATGGGATAGGCACCTCGTCATTTTTATTTTTACATCTACCATTCTTCGTTTCGCTGGAAGGGTCTACCCTGGCAGGTGGACTCATCGGCACACTTGGCCACGATGAAAGAGGCGGAGAAATGGAGAACGTGGAGAAGCAGATTTTGACATACTTCCCTTATTAAAATATATAAACTTGACGGAGAGAAGATTAAAAGCGACACCGCATTAAATATATATCTTTCGGATGTGCCTCGAAAAGAAGAAAATGACAGCCTTGGTTTGATAGAGCGAACGCAGGCGGACAAATATCTATGTGAGGGAGGGCACTTCTGTTGTCTGGTTACTTGGAACTTTATTACTCTTCGTCAGAGCAGAGGGCCTAAGACGGCCGCTCCTAGAGGCTCTCAGGTAACAAGGGGGCAGCTGCAGCTCCCTTCAGGCGTCCTCCGTGCCGCCGTAACTGTTCGGCTCTTTGGCTCCTCCAGCAATTCTTCGTCCCTCAGGCATAAAGCCTCTGATCGGGGCCTTAAATGACCTCATCAGGCTAAGAGGAGGATCCAACAGACAGTTCAAACCATCGCGCCGCTCCTCGAGAAAGAAAGGCGCACGCCTTCTCTCTCTCTGATCGGCTACTTCAGGGGCTGGTGGTGGTGAGTAGGTGGTGGTTGTAGTAGTGGTGGTAGTGGTAATTCAGATTGAGGTGGTGGTGGTTATAGTGGCACTGTGATATAGGGTTGTGGTTCGAGTGCTGCGAAAAAAAAAATGGCAAGAAATAATAGGATGAAAAAGGAGTATACTTGGAAAGACGAAAAGGATGAAAATAACAAAACCGCCTTAAACTAAGAGAAGGGAAGAAAACAAGGGCCACCAAGATGGAGTACTCTCTCAATCTGATTAACATCTTGAAATTAAACGGGTTGCTTTTAAAGTAGACGTACGTTATGATACCTAACTAGACATCTCCTCTTGATTACCCAGAAGGATGAATGAATGTGTGTGGTAGGTGGAGGTGGAAGGGGGAGTAAGGACCTGGTAATGTGTGGGCGCTGGTCTGCCTGGGGTGAGGGGCGTGTCCAAACAGTACAGGAAGGCCGCCCGACCGCCTCGCTCTTTGAAATGAAGTCCGTTGGTGCAGCACGAAGGGGTTGTAAAGGTGGCGGCGTCGGTGGACGGACGGAAATGTCTGTACGTAATGAGAGGTGAGGAGATTATAGAAAGGTTATTAGAGTACCGTCCACCTTATCTACTCAGCCCGGCCACTAATCAGCAGGTAAGGTGAAATGGTGGTGGACTTAGGGATGGATGGATGGATGGATAGATGGCCGCGTCTTCAAGGTGGAGGTGAGTGTGTGAACGCCTGGTCGGGTGGACACTGGACGGGGGAAGTGGCCCAGTTTGTGATGGTGATTGGCGGGCAAAGGTAAACAACGACTCGGGCTTCCCACACGACGCAAGACAAACAAAGGCACTGTTCTCGCCGGGCAGCAGTCAGCATGAGGTAGAGGCAGCATGGCGCACCGCCACCAGCAAGGGCAGCAAGGCCACGGCAACACCTAGACAACATCAGTAAACACCATCACCACAAAACACAGAATGCAGCACCATCACGAAAATCTCCCCACCATACAATTTGCACCACCAACAAGCAGCACCACTCAACACCACCACGGTTTTCGTCACAACTGCACCAAACTAAATATTGACCGCCATGAAGGTTGTGAAAATTTAACAAACAAAAGAGTAGCGAGAGAATTATTAAAACAGAGGTAAGTTATTACAACTCCTACAAACAACTGACTAAAATTACACCTCGGCAACATTTTTTTCCTACAGTACTTTTCTGTTTCCTTTGTACGGAGACGAATGCCCCGGCGAGGAGCACACGAGCGGCGCCTATTGGATACATTTATTACCGCCCACCTCCTTCAAGACCAAGAAATATATTGCGTTAGGCTTGTTTCCCTTTTTTTCCACACCATACTGAATGCTCTCTCTCTCTCTCTCTCTCTCTCTCTCTCTCTCTCTCTCTCTCTCTCTCTCTCTCTCTCTCTCTCTCTCTCTCTCTCTCTCTCTCTCTCTCTCTCTCTCTCGCTCTCTCTTGTCTTCTCCGCATGCTCCCTCAGGGTCCTCTCTTGTGTGTGTGTGTGTGTGAGAGAGTGAGTGTGTGAGAGAGAGAGAGAGAGAGAGAGAGAGAGAGAGAGAGAGAGAGAGAGAGAGAGAGAGAGAGAGAGAGAGAGAGAGAGAGAGAGAGAGAGAGAGAGAGAGAGAGAGAGAGAGAGAGAGAGAGAGAGAGAGAGAGAGTGGTGTGGTGTGTGTGTGTGTGTGTGTGTGTGTGTGTGTGTGTGTGTGTGTGTGTGTTTTTATTTAATATGTATAATTGGTAAAAAAAATATGACCACTAAAAAAAACAATTGAAAAAAAGACAAAAAAAAGAAACGAAAAAACACACAAAAAACAAACAAACAAATAAATAAAAAATCAGAACAACAAAAATCTACACAAAAAACACACAAATAGCAAAAAGCAACAAAAGTGAAAAATGAAATACAAGAATGATAATGATATAACATAAGGCGGAAATGATATTAACAAAATATATAAAAAACAAGCCATAGCGATAACTTGATCACCCCTCCCATCGACTTACCTTCCTGCTTGCTGCTCATCAGGCCCTTTTAAGCGTTTTAAATGAGGAAGGGAAGAATGAAAAAAATAAGAAATTTCTTTCACCACTTTATGGAGCCAGTTTGTATTTACATGGACACTGGTACATGTCTTGTGTGTGTGTGTGTGTGTGAGAGTGAGGGAGAGAGAGAGAGAGAGAGAGAGAGAGAGAGAGAGAGAGAGAGAGAGAGAGAGAGAGAGAGAGAGAGAGAGAGAGAGAGAGAGAGAGAGAGAGAGAGAGAGAGAGAGAGAGAGAGAAACACATCTTTTTACTTAATTTCCTGTCTTGCGGCGCTGTTAATATCCTGTCGAAGGACCACACGCGTTTCATAGAGAAATATATTTATCCATTTCCTCAAAAGAATTTATCGGATTAGGCATCTCATTTTTTACTCTTCTATCCCACATTATTTTTTTTCCTTAGTAAATCCAGTCTTTTCCTTCTATTACTTTCTTCCATGTCCGGGGCCGCCGTAGTCTCCTCCTCCTCCTCCACTTCCTCTTCCTTCTCCTCCTCCTCCTGCAGTGCCATTCTTTTATCCTTCGGGTCAGATTCTTCCTCGCCAACTTTGCACAAGAAATTAAGTATGCATGAACATTGCTCTCGGGACGTGGCGGCGAGGCTCGTGACGACGCACGGGCGAGCCGAAGAGGCTGTGTATGTATATCCGCAGCACTCGTGTGTGTGTGTGTGTGTGTGTGTGTGTGTGTGTGTGTGTGTATGTGTAACTGTGAACTACGCCAGATGCACACCATGATTCAAAATGCAAACGCATACTATTTCATATGTTTCCTTAATAATGAAAAACATTGCAAGCTCATAAAAACGAGTGACAGGCTTTATACTATGGCACTAAAAGCAATTTTGATAAAAATGAATGAAAAATGACTCTGAATGAAAAATCCAGTGGAAACACATGTTGCATTACGGGATTTTAATAAATGACTTAACAACGATAAGAGTGAACGACTAAAATATATACTAAAAAAATAACTAGTCCACCACGTGTAGGTTGGGAGTATAACAATTTCACAGTGCAACAAAGAGATTCACTCGTATCCTTTGCCCAGAACACGGAATTACGAATAACGCTTCCGTTGTAACGTAAATTAGTAAAACACACCGGGGCCGCAGAAATCTGGGTCGTAGAATATGCATTACACGCCACAAACAACAACACCAACATGCATAACGCAACACAAAACAACAACCCACAGACTGAAAATTATCAAGCAGCAGCAATACTTTGGCAATATTTCACGAATATATTCCTGTTGTTGTTTGTTGTCGCTACATATTTGTTTGTGTTTTCGCGTGTTCTATTCATTTTCACGCACAAAATATTTTATGCAGATGCAAAAGCGGAAAGTTGCCTTCCAGTGGGACTGTTTGATCCCGGTGGAAGGAATGCTGAAAAATAGACTATTACCAAAACTTAAATCGCCGTCGTCGACTCGCGGAAATGGCCAACTGCTGGAAGGGAGAACCGACCATCCAAGAAAACAGCCCTGCATCGCTCCCCTCGCCCTCTCCTCACTTCCCACTCGTCCTCTCCCTTCCCCTCTCCTCTCCCTTCTACTCTCCCACTATTCCGCTTCCTTCCCCTCTCTCATCTGCTCCCTACCCTTTCGCTAACCTCTCCAGCTCTCATACCTCTCACTTCAGCTTTCCTTCTCCCTCTCCATTTAGCCTTTCCTCTCCTACTTTCATCCTCAGCCCAATCCGCTTCCTTTCGTTTCCTCACGTTCTCACACTTATTCTTAAACTTCTGTTCCCCATATTCCTCCTCCCGTCTTATCTTCTCATCTCTTCTTTCCCATTCCTCTCTCCCATGGAATTCCTCTTTCAGTTATAATATTCAATAGTTTCCCTTCCTCCACACCTGTCGTTTCCCATTACGCTGTTTCTCCTCCTCTCCTTCACTTCTGCCTTCTCGCCCACTTCACGATCACTCTCATATCCTTCGCCCCAACATCCTCCCTTCTTTCATTCCCACTGCACACTGCCTATCCTTTCTCCCTCGATTCCTTTATCCCTACTCACAAGGTCATCTCTTGCTCTCTCTTCTCTTCCCTTCTCCACTCCTTACTACCATGTCTCTCGCCTCGCCCTAGTTGTACATACACTACATACCGACACATTTAGAGAGGGTAGAGAAGATGCAAAAAATAAAGGGAAATATAGGGTCAGCAGGACAAAAAATGAAAAGCGAAAGAAAGGATGCAAGAAGTCATGTGAGTGAAAGGCAGAAATAAAAAGAAAACAGGATGGAAAAAAAGAGTGGTGTAGAAGAAAGGACGAGAGAGAGAGAGAGAGAGAGAGAGAGAGAGAGAGAGAGAGAGAGAGAGAGAGAGAGAGAGAGAGAGTGTGTGTGTGTCAGGTGTTGTTAGGAAAAGCAAGAAAAAAAGGAATTAAAAAGAAAATGGTATATGGGACACGACGCATAAAAACAACGGGAACGAAACAGATACGGCAAAGGGAAGTCAGAGAAAAAAAAGGAAATAAAACGTAAAAAGAAAGAACCATTAAAAAAAGGAGTGTAGAGAGGAAGGAGAAAGGAGGGACGAAGAGGAACATGAAAAAGAGGATATTGGAGACAGAGAAGAAAAGGGGTATAAAGGGAAAGGAGAAGGGAAGGAGAAAAAAAGCAAACAAAGAAGAGAATATGGGAGAGCAAGGGAACAGGAAAAAAAAGACTGAACTGAGTAAAAAAGAAAAGAAAAGAGACAGGAAAGTTTGGGGTTATTATCCTGTGTGAGTGACGGCATCTCGTTACCATAAGGCACACCTGCTGCACACACCCACACACACACACACACACACACACGCCTTCGATACATGATCAGACACACAATTGGACACACACAGAGAAAGCGAGTAAGGTCAAATAAAGGAAGAAACAAAGACACACATAGATCAAATAATTATTCACACACACACACACACACACACACACACACACACACGCTGATGGAGCTGCCGCACGCGCTGCCGAAGTGCGCAAGCGTCACCGCTAGGCGGCCCTCGCCCAGCCATACGACTTCGTGCCCCTCGCCGTGGAGACGAGCGGCGTGCTGGAACCTGCTTTCGGGGACCTGCTGCAGGACATCGGCAGGCGCATCAGCCAGCCCAGCAGGGAGTTCCGTGAGACGGCATGGCTGAGGCAGCGCGTCAGCCTTGCAGTGGCACGTGGCAACGCAGCAGCGATGTGTGGGGCCCCGGACCGTAGCCTACACCCTCTGCCGACGCTGGCATACGCCCACACACGCACACATGCACGCACGTACGCGCACGCACGTACACGCACGCACGCGCACGCACACACAGACACACGCACACACGCAGACATTTTCCTTCCTAAGAGGTGCACGTCACAGCACCCTGCGGAAAGGTCGGGGCAGCTGCCATCACAACCTGTGATAAGAACATAAGAACATCTGCAGCAGGGCAAGAGGCCTGGCCGGTAGGTACAGCAGACCCAGCCTACCCTCCTATCTATCGTCTCCCCCCAACCCCACCTCCATGTCCATGATTTATTATCTCTATTTTTTGATGTGATTGTTGTGTGGCACTCACCACATGACTGCTAAGCGAAATAAATATTGGTGGAGACGTCACACACACACACACACACACACACACACACACACACACACACACACACACAGACTGCAGTGAAGTGGCGACGCAACCCCAAACAAGTGTGCTTTTATGGTTTCTTCTTCTGAGCTGCACACTTCCATTACAGTTTTTCATTCCTTCCACAATTTTTCTTCCAGTTCCTCTGCTCTCCTATATTTTAATTTATCTTTATTTGTAGAAGAATGAGCACAGTGCCAAGGAAGAAAACAGGCTTGAAGGTACTTACATGAGTAACTAGAAAATCAGCAAGAAGCCTTCGAAAATTTCTATAATAATCTATAGTCATTTTTAAATACTGTAGAAGTCGCAAAAATCTTATGATATTTTTATTCACGTATTCTCTAACTGAGGTATCTTAGGGTGTTACGCTTTCGGTAGTTATAAAAAACATAGTCCCTTAATACAAATATTCCTTAAAAAGATTTCTGAAGTAAAAAATCAATCAAATGTCCTTTGGAACATTCATGCATCAACACCAGTAATACTCGTTGTTCTTTAGGGTAGTTAAATTCCTGACTCTGATGTACGAATTACCTTTATCTGAAGTTGGTTTATTGGAAATCAACGCAAAGTGCTGTAGGACCAAATGCAAAATACAAAGTACAAAGTAATTGATGGAGTACATGGAAATTGTGACTCAATAGAAACTGTATAAACGTGATATTATTCCCTGAAAGACATAAGACAATTGCGCAACACATTATGGAGCGTAGCGTGGCTGTAAAAAAGAAAGCTATAAATAAAAATCATTGTACAATTATATAATCAATGTGAATTCCATTAGGGTGGGACAACAGTAATACTTGGAAGCTTTCAGCAAAGACTCAAAATCAAATCGTGTACGCTGCGGCCACCCCGACAAATCATCTGAAGTTCTCGTTCAGCCAATTGCAGATCATAAAGAACCGAGTTAACGCCCTGAATCCGCCTCAATGCCACACGATTGCCAGAAACTCAACGCAAACATTCACAATTTAAATGCTTTGCTTCACGGCCGCATGAGCACGCCAGCACACACACACACACACACACACACACACACACACACACACACACACACACACACACACACACACAACCTTCATCAAATTTGAACGCTGCACTGATGTTTAAATTTCCCTTATGTTTGATTTGCTTCTAAACTAGTTTTCCTGTTTAAGAGAAAACACACGATAACTCCCTCGGTGTTTGCGCCACACATTTCACCCAATCATCATTTATAATTCATTTGTTTTATGCGAGGATAATTGATTTGACGAAGAGTGAAAGAGAGGAAGAAATGAAGGTGGAGGAGGAGGAGGAAGAATGGGAAGAGAAAGGTGAAGAAGGCGGACAAGGGGGAAAGGTAGCAGAAGGAAAGATGCTTGTCATTAAAGAGAAAACAGTCAGACAAAGGAAGCGAATGAGTGACGTTGGTGTGAGGAGAAGGAAAGAGAGGGGAAGGTTGGAACAGGTATGTTTGAAAGACGGGAAAGAAAGAAAACAGGAATTAGGGAGTGTTCAGAATTGGGGAATAAGTTAGTCAGAGGAAGAAGTGGTGACAGGTAAAGTCATCTGATATTGTACTTTTCATTACGTTTAACTTTCCCTCTAATAATTCTTTTTGTTTTTTCTCTCCTATTTTTCCAATTTTCTTTTCTTTCACTCTTCCCTCCCAGATTCTTCCTTTCCCTTTCCTTTTCTCTTTCCCTCTTTTTTCTGCTTTTTATTCCTCATACTCTTTCCATTTTTTTATCATGCTCCCCACTCTTACACTTTCTACTCGTACATGATTTTTTTTCTCTCCCTTTTCCTGCCCCCTTCCCTTCCTTTTGCTCCCTCCCTCACACAGACAACGGGGTAACGCATGGCGGGTGTCAAATTAATCTCAACCCTACGTTATCAGGGGCCGTGGGGTATGTCTGCTGCTATTCTTTATATCATGAGAGTTGGGGAAATTGTCTATTTGTTTCTGCTCTACCTATTTGCCATTCAACTTCATGTAGTGTGTGTGTGTGTGTGTGTGTGTGTGTGTGTGTGTGTGTGTGTGTGTGTGTGTGTGTGTGTGTGTGTGTGTGTTATTTAGAGGGAGGGATAAGGCATACATGTTATTTTCTCTGAGGATGTGGATGCACCGAGGAATGGAGAAAGGAAACGAAGGAGTAAAGAGCGGAAGACGTATAGCATAATATATGTACGCAAGAAGTGAGTATTTGGGACGGGAGGATTGGTAGGTTTGGTTGATGACGTATATATGTGTGTGTGTGTGTGTGTGTGTGTGTGTGTGTGTGTGTGTGTGTGTGTGTGTGTGTGTGTGTGCATGCATGTGGGGGGGCTTGTGTTTGCGTGTGTAGGTGAGAAAAAAATATCTACAAACACGAAGTAAATGCATCTCAAAAACAGAACAGGAAGTTTGAGGTACTTACCCTCCTCCATCGACAATACACGAACTTGAACAACGAACATAACTTACCTGAAAACAAAAGGAAGATACGTTCCATTAGGACATATACATATATTTTAATGTCACTTAGGAGGCTCACGTGAATAAGCAATGATGTATGTTCTCTCCTCCTTCTCTTCATCCTCCTCTACCTTCTACTCTTACTAATAGTAGTAGTAGTAGTAGTAGTAGTAATAGTAATAGTAGTAGAGAGAGAGAGAGAGAATGAATCTGACTTCTCGCCGTGGGCAATGAAAGATGAACCCTGTATGGAAGAAGCAGCAGAGTACATTTCAAAAAGAATAAACGAAGCCGTAAAATTCTTAAGATGACCTGAGGGATTTTCAACAACGGCATAAACGTAAAACAAATCATGAAACAAAAACACGACGCTTACGAAAGGCTACATCCCCCTCAAAAAACATCAGCTGTAAAGGAGCAAAAATACACAAAAGGAAATGTAAGAAATAACGCAGTGATTCATAAACGAGTTAAATGAAAGATTTTTTTTGTCACAGGTAAAACAGAGTAAAAAATACGATATGCATGAAAAGATGATATAAACGAAAATATAATAATAATAATAATCGTAATAACAATAATAATAATAATAATAAGAAGAAGAAAAATATATGATAGGAGTAAGGGTAAGAAGAAAACGAAGACGACGACGACGAGGACGAAGAAGAAAACGCAGAAGAAAAAGAAAGAATAAAAGTACAGCATAAAATACAAACAAGAAGAGTGGCCCTTAGCCTTTACGAGACAGCACTTAAAGAGCGACTAAACGCATCCCCAAACTTGCCCAGCCGCCAACACGTGCGCCGTCACCTTAATGGTTCACATAACACGTAAATTGTCCGTCACTCGTTAGGCGCCAGTCCCCCGGGATGGGCCATGTGTGTGTGTGTGTGGGGGGGGGGGTGGATGGGGGGAGCGGCGTGAGAGAAGGCGTAGGTCGAAAGAGGAAGAGGGAGGAAGGAGATCAGAAGGGGAAGGGAGGAAAGGTTAAAGGGAGATGGCTTCAGGGAGGGGAAGGGGAAAAGGAGAGTGAAATGTGGAAGAGGAAAAATGAAGTGAAAGGGAAGAAGGAATAGGAGATGGGAGAGAACAAGAAAGGAGGCAAAGGTAAGAGGGAGACGGTGCCGGAGAGGGGTAGAGTGAAAGCATAATAGGAGGGAATATGGAAGAGAAGAAGGGAGAGGATAATAGGGAAGGTAGAGAGCAAGAGGAACGGAAGGGAAAGTAAAAGTATGATGATTATGGTGATGGCATGGAAGAGAAGAGAGAAAGTAGAGTGGAATATGGCAGAGAAAAGACTGAAAAAGGGAGGTAGGGAAAGGATAATAGGGTAGGGAGAGAGGGGAGAGAAAAAGAGGGGAGGAAGGGAAGGTAAGAGGGAGATAGCGTCAGGGAAGAAAAAGAGGAAAGTATAGGAGTGAAATATTGAAAAGACACTGAAAACGGGAAAAAAAACAGGGAAAGGATAGTACGGTAGGGGGAGAGATGGGAGAGGAAAGGGAAATAGGAAGGGGAGAAGAGAAGGTAAGGAGACTGCGACAGGGAAGGGAGGAGGAAAATTAACGTAGACTGGAACGAGGTAGAGAAAAAAAAAAGACTGAAAAATAAAAGAAGGGAGAGTCCAATAGGTTAGGGGGAGGGGAGAGGCGTGGCATGTTAGGTGTAAAGCGTCCTGCCTAATGAGCCTCAGGTAATGGGTCAATTAAGTGAGAAGGCTAGAGGTGATGTACAAAAAGGTGTGTGTGTGTGTGTGTGTGTGTGTGTGTGTGTGTGTGTGTGTGTGTGTGTGTGTGTGTGTGTGTACACTTTCGGGTAACAAATTAGGTCAGGAATGGTATGAGCAGCAAAACAATTACCTCCCCTCTCTCTCTCTCTCTCTCTCTCTCTCTCTCTCTCTCTCTCTCTCTCTCTCTCTCTCTCTCTCTCTCTCTCTCTCTCTCTCTCTCTCTCTCTCTCTCTCTGGTGTGTGTGTGTGTGTGTGTGTGTGTGTGTGTGTGTTTGGGGGGGGAGGGGTCACGTGAGGGGAGGAAGCAAAACACACTAACAAGATGAGTAATGGGGAGGAGTAAGGGGAGAAGGAAAGGGTGGATAGACGGGGGCGGTTAGCAGGCGAAGGTCAGGAATGCGGGGTGGAGGCAGGGCATGAGGAAACAGAGGTGGACAGGGATGAGTGAACTGGTGGGGGACGGTGTGACAGCGATGCATGAGTGTGGAGAAATGGGAAAGGAATGCATGGGCGGGGGGAGGGAAGGAAAGGGTGCATGGGTTTGGAGAGGGATTGTATTTTTTTACTGTGTCTGTAGCGTGTCGTCTCAGCTCTATCATTTCTTCACATCCGACTCTGTAATTGGATTTGTAATTTTATATATATATATACTTCTGCCCTAGGGAAACGCCATTATTTTCCCCGTGCCATCAAATTTCATTCATTGTTAATATTATTGTTGGTCTGTGCTGATTCTCCGCTACCTGTATGTTTTCCAATATTTTTTTTTATTAAGGAAATATACAGGAGACAGGGAAGTAAAAGTAAGGGAGAGACAGAGAGAGGAAGAAATAGGAAGGATTGCATGA